>NC_071286.1:79421157-79550718 GCF_943735745.2 Anopheles bellator | reverse complement strand
TGTCTATTTCTTTATCAATTTATCACATTTGTCACCCGATAGCAGCATCAGCTGGTGACAAATGTCGCGATGAAAATCGTGCTTAAAACGCTCGCAATCATCAATCTTCATCTTCACATTCGCGCTCCGACCAACTCCGGCACAACCAGTAGTCGAGATCGATCGTTAAAATCCAACTTCCGGCGCCACCGGTTTCGCCCGGAAAACCGGAAATTTATTTCACCACCCCATTAAACGGAGGCGCACACGCTGGTAGCGCGCGAGGCGAGTTAGTTGGCACGGATCTAAAACATGTCCGGAGGACCTTTTAACGGATCGGGGCACGAAAAGTGAAACATTTAGCGACTAATCAACTCGACCGTTTGACACCGTTGCAGAATGCGTGGAAACTGCTTAAGCTGGACGGAAACAGATCTCCCGGCCGGTCAAGCGGTTTGCACATTTTAGCAATGAAGTACAATTATTATACAATTGAAGAGGGACCAAAGAAACGACCCTGGGGCCACCCTTTTCTCGGTGCATTAAATTAATTACCACCATTAGAAGGCGCTGTCGATAAGCCACCAACCGTACCGGGCCCCGTAACAGGTGGCCCCGGATGCAACGCACCGTTTTACATTTTAAAATGTATTCTCCGGCTCATGCTGTGTGCACCGCACGCCGTTGCATGATTTACGACATCGCTCAACCGGTTCCGATCGATGGTCCGCGCGATGGACGATGGTGGTTTGAGTGATGGTTTCCGCCACCAAAACGGCCCGGTCCGACCCGGCCACGGATTGCAATTCTTTAATAAAGTCATAAGGGAGCCAGAAAGGGACCCAAGACGGCGGTGAGCAGTCTAACGGCGGTTTATGGACCTCATTAGGTCAAACAGAATTAAAGGAAGGAATTATTCAGCACGCACAGCGGCATCGTGTTATGCTTCTTGCATTCCACTTTGAAGGGATCACCGACTGGCCCGGATCCGATTGCAATCCAGTCGACTCATGTTTAACTGCATTTTATGCCGATTCACTTACATATATCCGTGCTCAATTGACGACCCCTAGAATATTGATAGCCTAGCGCTGCTGAGGACTACTCCGGTT
Source organism: Anopheles bellator (assembly GCF_943735745.2). Taxonomy (NCBI): domain Eukaryota; kingdom Metazoa; phylum Arthropoda; class Insecta; order Diptera; family Culicidae; genus Anopheles; species Anopheles bellator. The sequence goes on along the minus strand of NC_071286.1, from coordinate 79,549,627 downwards.
ACGTACTGCCAGTGGCATCATGTTTAAACGGTATGAGTCGGGGTAATGAATCGTACACGAAACGCTACCGTTTACTAATGATGTTCACACGCCTCGACGCTGATTGTCGATCGCCTGATTTATGTTCAAACACGGGCGATAATCTATTGGCGAACGATGTAATGGCGAACATCGAACAGCGATTTCGGCCCATCTCTAGCAAGCGGTGCAGTGGAAGGCACTACGTCAACTACCGAGTGATCCTAGTAGACATGGATTTTTTCGTGCACTTTTTCGAGCACTTTGGAAGATGGTTGTTTTGCTGAAGAAATTGAGGAATCGTCACAAATCAAATAATGGGAGTTACGGTCGAAAGGCAAACAGACCACCCTCGGAGCAGTTCGAGATCCGAGTCACGTTACGGAATCGGACGGAGCCCGTAGGTTGTAACGACAGCGCTTTACACCAATTAGCATCTCAACAACGCGCGCGTGCCACTTGCCGGAGGCTGCGATCGTGAGTATAATTTCTCCATTATCCAAGACCAAGACGTCACACTTTCGTGTTCCGGTGGCGGAATTTCGGAAACTCCCATCCACCCGCCATGGCCAGTTGATGGATTGTTCCGCCAGAACGTGAGTCGCCTTCGCCATCGTCGCCGCCGTGGTGAAGGCCGACTCCAGACTGACTCACGGAGCTCGATCGAAACGGGAAAAGTGCACTATCGGTAATTCAATCGCGTGGCCGATATTTATGGCCGCACGTGTACGCGACGACCGAGTGGGACAAAAATGGAAGTCACGATCCCCGCGATCCCCATGTGACAGGCAATGTGCGGAGCTAAGTGCAGTACACGGTCGGTTTCTGTGGGCTCCGAGAACCACCACGCCCCGGAAACCCTACGCACCGGATTCGCACTATCTAACGCCAGTGCTCGAGGTATGAATTTCCATTAGCAACAACTGTCTCGGAAACCCGAAACACCCACCCCGAAAACTAGGCCACGGATATGGCGGAGGGCGGCCGGCCTCTGTTATCACAACCCGACACCCTCATCGTCGTCAACAGCGAAAGACACTCACGAAATGTGCGCCACCAAAACGGCTTCAAGGGAGCAACCGCCTGCCAAGGCCCCGGGGATCGCGCGAGGCCTTGGGAGGCCTGTTGTCCTACGCCGTCGGCAGAACGCGCGCGCCAAGAACCCCATCACATATCGATGCGCAACGTTTTAATAGCCGGCAATTCCGCTAATTTGGTTCAATGAAGTGTGTTCCCCCCACCATGACGTGGCGTCGCCCCGCCCGGCCCGGCCCGGCCCCGTACGCGCAATGATTGCACATAAATTATGGCATTGTGCAGTTTATGAAGTCGCATCAACAAACGATTGATACCGGCGCAACTCGGGCACGGTCGGGTCTGGGCTGGGCAGGATGTTGACTTTCGATTATGGGCATTATTAGCGTGCGCGCCATGTTCTAGTTCTGCGCGGAACTGTAAACCGGCTGCGAGGCTAAACGATGAGGTGTCGGCCCTCTGGTCGCTACAACAAATGGAACAATGATTAGGAAAATCAAACTCTCACAAGGGACGGGAGTTTAGAGATTTGTCGGAAAGTTTGTGACTATGCCAGGGGTTTCCCCTTTCTTGAGTAGACTTCCAATAGACTGGGGAATATCCTGGACGCTGAATCGGTACTGCTTTTTGCAGTTCATTCAAACGTAGTTCTTCGTATCTTCCCTCGCCACTGTTCCCGGTAACCTAAATTCGCAAACATTTGCCCTCCAAGAGACGTCAGCGTCAATCCCCAAAACAAATGGCCAAATCCGCGATGCAGTGTGTGTTCTCTAGCATAAATCATTCGCCCGTTATCAGCGACGGGCTGTCGGCTTGAACCACGCGAGGGCCTCATCCGGAATACCAAGGCCTCCGACAAGGTTGTTGATGGCGATCGTACCGAAGTTGGGGATCGCGCACGAAACCGGTACACTTATCCGCAACACACTCGTGTGCGCTAGTTTAGGCGTGGTTGTTGTTGATTCTGGCCGATTGATAATCTAATGCCCGCGGAAGGGCAATCCAGCACGTGATCGAGGAGCTCCCCCTGCGAGGCGACGCCTCGCAGACACAATACTTCAGATCGCACCGAACCTGCGATCGATAGCAAGATGCGCACGAGAGAGCACCAGTTTACGGCGCAAAAGCTAAGAGCTGTTTGGACGACCACTTGTCACCTCCGTCTAGACACGGGACCTGCGATCCGGTATGTGCTCTATCGGAAGCGTGGACCGAGCGTTTGCCTCACTTGAGAAAGTGGTGCGCTTAATCCGGATCCACTTCAAACACACGGCCACGGGGGAAAACCCCACCACCGACCACGGCAGCCGTTTCCGGAAACCTTTGGTAGTTTTACTAAAGTCCACGCATCCCGAGCGTTGATTTTGAAATGAAACAGACACAGGCACTTGGAATGGGTTGGAAGTTGCGGAATTGTTGCCGTCATTGGAATACTTATCACGCGGCTGGGCCACAAACCAATCAACCCGATCAGACCGAATTAACGCAGAAGGACACTATTGTTGCTACCATCAATATGGGGGTCATCTCAACAAAATGTACTCAAATTGATTTCGTAACACACGATTGGCCATCCGATGGCACCGGTTCGAACTGGTTACTTCGATCCTTCGATCGACAGGCGGCCAGGCGAAATTGGTAAGGATCTCGCCACCACAGTCCCTAAACCGCGACCGGCCCCAGCAAAGGCTTGAAACACTGATACGTACCACTTCCGAAAAAGATCACCAGTCAGCACTGGAAGAGCGTTCGGAACGCACTGAAATCCGCGGCGAAACCGCGGACTTGTTTTTAACAATGCCCGCGCCACGCGCGACCACTTCGTCGACCGTCGGGGAATCGACGAAGCCACCGTCGTCGTTGTAAGCCTTTCCCTCGCGCTGGGATTGTCGATCGACGAATCTTCTTCAAGAGGTGCCTCTTCTTCTTGCTGCTCCTTCACACACTACAAACAAACCCCACTTGATGCGAGCGATTCGACTTGATTAAGAACTTCTCTATAATGGGCCACAGGGCACAGGGCCACAGCACACAAGTGCACCGGAACACTGACCACTGACCAACGCACACCTTCCGCACCAATTCTGATAGCACCAATCACTGGCGTGTAGCACCAAGCAATAAATCACCAACACGCACGCAGAGGTAGTTGTTGCTTCGTATTTAAGGCCACTAGAAAAGGCACAATGGCACGCACGGAACAGCACAATTTTTGGAGCACCCGATCAGTGGTTAGCGAGGACACAGCACCGACCGCGAACAGCCAAGACACACACTGCACACTGTTATCAGAACGGGTGCCGCGATCGACGAAGCGGATCACCAAACTAACACTAGCCCAAAACCGTCGGTGACTGGAAGAAAAAAAGCGAGATTATTTGGTGGACCACCACGGACACCACGGAGCAACGGACGCGGTTCGATTTGTTTACGCCATCACCGCGCGCCTGTGTTATCGCCGGTCAGCTCGCGAGATTGCGTCGATGTTGTGTTTGTGTCGTTTCCGCGGGTCGCACACGCAAACACTCAACGTTGGCCGGCGACAGGCGACTCAGCAGCTGATTTTTATTCGCTTTGAGACGCGCACAACGCACAGCTAACTGCGATCAAAAATGCTTAAAATTGAACAGGGTAAGCAACGCGTCACTGGCAACCAAACAAGACGGTTTACGGTAATTTTTGTCCATTTCCCGCGCAGTGATGCAGTTTCTTCGAAGCCGTGCCAATGAACCGGCACTGAACGGTTATCGGTTGTAACAGACGACACTTCGTCCGCTGCCCGACTCAGCAACTTCTCCAATTGCATTCCGCTAACCGTGCAACACGAACCGGTCTCGGCAGTGACAACGACAGAAAAATCGACCGAAAAAATTGTACAAAAAATAGCAAAAAAACCGTCGTGTGGCCACACAGGGGGGGATCCACACCCAGAATGGGAATTAAAATCATCTTCATTCCGTTTCCACGCCACCAACCGACGGGCCGTCAGTTGAAGGTTAAAGTGGTTGAATTGAGAATATGGCTCAGTCGGAACGATCTGAAACGAAGGAAAGAAGGAGAAAACATTAGGCTACTGAATTAGGTGGAACAGCTTGCAATTTATGCTCATCGATGCCTAAAAGGGGAAATCCTTACACTAAAAATAGACCCAAATTTGCTTTGCAAAATTGAAACAGGTTTAACCAAAGACCGCAGGCAGGTCAATGCATAATCTCTCTCTTGGGTTTGCCACTAAGAGCACGTGAATAAAATCACTCCTGACGGAAGAGAGCTCAGACGAGTGATGCAGAAGATTGTCACAAATCTCCCTCTGGGATCCGAGACTAATCTACATCCTCAAAGGAAACTGCACCATCGCGATCTCGCGACCTTCGGAACCTGTTTTCGGAGTCGGAGTCGTAAATATTGGTTCCTCAAGAAACAAACCGCAAAACATATCGAAAACCCCAAAAACTAACCGGAATCGCGAGCCGCAAACAAACGCGTCCACAATGTGGTCTTCCGAAAAATAGACAAAAGCGCCAATAAAAAACACCCATAGCAAGCGCCACGCAGTGTGATCACTGGGTCTCCAGCCTCGATGGGGTCCATCTGCATAAATTAGCATAGCAGCGCGGCGGTTAGTGGAGCAAGTTTAGCGTCGCTCGCTGGTGGGGGGAATTCCAAAGACGGCCAGCGACGGGTGGTTGCCGAATGCACAATTTAGCTTCTTTTGGACGGAACCTAAAAATAGCCAGCTTGCGATCATATGTCACCCGGCTACGGGGAAACGAATAAGACGTTGGGCGCCCATTTCAAGCATCGGAGAGTTAAAACGGGGTCGAAGCACAAAGCCGCAGTTTAGCCACCCATTGTAGAGGCCCCGGATATTGAGATTAATGAGCCGTACTGTTTGCGTGATAATTTTTTGACTTCTCTCCAGTGGCAACTTCATCTGGGTTGCGAGTGAATAATATGTGAATTAAAACCAAATGAATATGAATTTATGCATACATAATTAATGGCGAGTGGCGCAGGTTTTTTGAAAGTCACAACCTTTGCCCTCCCGCCGGGATCTTTTCACTCAGGCCACATTCTAAAAAGTGGCCACCATCGTCATGAGCCCACGGAACGTCGGAAAGTGAAGATGATGTCACAGGCCGCGGCGAGGCCACACTCTGCCGTGCTCCTCCGGGCGACCTTCGCCGATAAGTCGCGAGTGATTTTACGTGGCCAAACATGGGTTCGCTTGTGTTGTGGTGTCCCTCGTAAGGCATACATTTCACATTTCTTATCTTCGATCGGCACATTTACGATCGCAACCAGCGTGAGGATAAACGTTTCTGTTTTCCTGCAGCTGCTGCATTTGGGGGGTAAAAGTTTGCTAAATTTATGGAACTGCCAAGGCGAATTGAAACGAGATTTGGCTTCCAGGTGCCAAATGTGGCACGGACCCCGAACGGGTTATGGAAATTAATTGATTTTAAACAATGCCGAAAATATCTGTTCGAATCTAATCGTGGTCGTTCCACGGACGATCATAACCTTCATAGGTTCATTATCATATCAGTCCTCCGGTGAAGAAACTACACGCTGTGGCCACTCAGCATCTCGATCGGTCGAACGCGCGCTGTCACGCTGCTTCCTGTTGCAGGTCACCGCCGTCGTCTAGCCCGATAAGAGTCACCTACGCGACCGATAAGCGATAAGGATATAAATAGCAACGGATACTCCAGCTGCACTCTCGTCGCCGTCTGAAGTGCGCCTGCAATGCAATCAGCGCAAAGATCAACTCGGTTGGAACTCCTTCACCGGGTACGCCACGGCGGTTGCAACGTTGAAGGAATTTCAAAGTGGCGCGTACAACACGAAACTATACGGAAAGCTTCCGGGTACCGTTCAAAACCATCGAAACGCCGGTGACATCAATGCAAATGATAAGACTGATAGCGACAAAATCAGCGGCTGTTTCGAAGATCGGAGCGTTTGTCTACCAAAGATCTGCCAATCAGATGAAGTGTCACCGATAATGGCACACGGTGCGCCTCGTGCCGTGGGCCACTTAAGATAAGACCGATTTGATTTGATGATGACTAAATAATTTCTTTTATTTTGCATTCCATTGAACGGCACGTCACTGTGTGGTGAAAGAGAAAATGGGCAATTCAACCAGCGACTAGGCTCGACATGCCACATAAGTCTCTTGTGTCAAAATCGCCAACGTGTTCCTGGAAACGGTCCACCCTTCTGCAAATTGGCCATTACTCGGTTGCTGGAAAGTTGGACAACAAAGCCTTGGCGTATTCGACCGACACGGTTTCAACATACACCAGGCTGTTCAATAAGTTTTGCGGTTCAATATCAGAGGCCTAACTTCTTTTTGTTATGTTGGTACACTCTTCATATGACCGTATGTGAAGTTTCATTTCAATCTGTCCATTCATTCGTTGCCATTCGATTTTACAAACCATTTAGTATCGATATGTAACAGTATTTTTATACAATGAAAAAAGTCAAGCATTGTGCACGCGAATCTTGGCTAAAGAGGATTTTGTGCGTCGACTCACTGGGCCAATCCCCATGATCCTTCATCAAAACGAGATGCTGAAGAGTGGCGTGTACCTGGTTCTTCGACTCCGAAACGAATTCGTGCCCAGAAATCGGCCATTTCGAGTTGTTGCAGCATCCACCATAGATTTGTATTTTTCTTATCGAATCTCAAAACTTATTGAACAACCCAGCGTATGTGCGTTGTCCCTTTGGCAGTCAGTACTGGCCATAACTGGCCAACAGTTGTTGTTTTGCGAAACGTCCGTGCCTTCTGCGAGGACAGCATTAGCACCGTCGTATAAACGCCATTTTGTCAAGTGCCCGACGACAAGACGACAACGATGGTATTTTGCAACATCGGAGATTCGAAAAGATCCGGCTCGAGGCTCGGCTTTGCTGTGCCGTTTTGGGGCCACCGAAGCCACCGAAGGCCGATAAAAACGATGGCGGCATAACTATGTCGCTAGGTCAAGCCGGTGAATTATGAGTGACTCAGGGTGTCTCAGGGTGTTTTGTAAGGCGTTTTGTAACGTAAAGTTTTACTACACCAGAACACAAACTAATGAACCACTTCAACCCGCGGGCTGCACCGGATAAATCGACGCCACTTATCGCCACGCCAGACACGCTGCTACCGCGCACCGGTTCCGTTGGGTGTTTATACGAAAAGCGCACTTAATGGATGTACTTGAACCGACCCACTGCCAGCCAGGCACGAAAATAGACACGCCCCCGCACACTGCACCCGCACCCGCGAACCGCGTGGTGTTTGAACAATAATTTTATGAGCGACCAGCGCATAAACAACAGACGATCTCGCTCGCACTACAGCACCACATTATCCGGGAAGTGCCTTCAACACCTTCAACACATTAATTGCACTTTTCGTTAAGCACACCCGCACACACGCAGGCGCGTGGCCAATGCGTTCGCGAGGACGCGTAAACAAATGCGCGAAACTGCAGCCGCCGCTAGCAGGTAAATGATCGGTCGCTCGGTAGGACATTTCAGACCGTGTGCTGCACAATTTACATCAATTGGGGCTGTGTCCGCGGGCGACAACGGCGTGCGTGGACACGCGCGGCGCAAAGCCAATCGCGAGATAATCACAAACACGCTGAGATGGATCTTCCGCTCTCGGTGTCTTGGTGCGTTGGGTTTAAAAATAAACTAACGAACAACAATCTTAACCCACGTCGTCACCGGAAAGACACGCAACACGATCATCATCTTCTTCGTCACTGTCACAAAGTCTTTGCGCGTGTGCGCGACTATCACTCGTGGCTTATCCTTCAGCGTGATTCGAATGGGTTGGAAGAGTCGGTGGCCCACACGACCCACACATACAAACGGCGGAGATAATCTGCGATCACCGATTTTGGTCGGTGGTGATCGCGTTGACACTCGCGCACTCGTTTGGTCCTCTCGCAAACATTCCCGATATGATCGGGAAGAATGCTGGGGCCGCCAGACTCCGGAGCGAAAGATTCACCTTTCGCTTCGAACCACATCCTCCTCGTCTCCTGAGGTTGGACTTACCTCGTCGGGTCGGCCGGATGCGCAAACCGACCGTGGTCGCGCGGCGTGATAGCCAAGTCCGGTTTTTGCCGCTTTCTGCACCACCGCTGCCGTTGTACCGTTACACGTGTCGCTGGCCGCAGCAGGTGGTGTGGCGGCGATCGCAAGAAAGTCCCGTGGTCCCGTCGTGTCAAAGAATCTTGATTTTGCCCAACTCTAGCCTATTCTTTACTACGGCCTTACTAGCTTCTCGTGAGCGCACCCACACGATCCGTAGAAACAACTACTTTGTATACTTTTTTCTGTTTTTTCGCTGCTGCAGCGCGACCAACACAATTCACGCACCGCAACACGCGCGACCGTCTGGGGCAGAAATGTGCAGTTCGCGATCGCGAAACCCGCGCAAGAAGTCAACACATGGCTGGCCAGCGCTGGATGCGAGAGCGAGCGGCCGCTACACCGAGAGAGAGAGCGAGCGAACGATCGACGATCGAGAGCGACACGCACACGACGATCTTCCGAACAAAACGCCAGCTGGTTGATCGTGTATCCACGCAAAGAAGCCGTCCCTTTCCTCGGTTATTTTCATTCGCGGGGCACAACACAATGATCGCCTTCTGGCTGATGATAAACAAAGGCCGCGTCGCGCGCCAGTGAGGTCACAGAACTACGCGCGCGTAATCCGTCCGGCTGATACGGGCTCGGGCTCTTATCACACGGCGTTTGGGTGGCGTCGTAGGCCAGGCCGCCACTCACACTTGCTGAGGCTGAGGCGCTACAGGAACGTCCGCGCGCGCGCCGCGATAGATCGTCCGCCGGTGCGGCTGGATTAAGCGAAACTGACGGAGAGACCGCGGTGGCGTCATGGGCTCTGGCCCCGCGCCGCTTCGGGGGGCGCCCCCCACCCTCCCCGCACTTGGATCGTGTGCGATGTCGGTGTGTTCGTGCCGCTTAACCGGTTCCTCTCTCCGGCCGGGATTGCGTGAGCGCGAGAGAGAGAAGCTGGGGATGGACATATCGGATTCAGGACACAATAAATTAATTCGTGAGTATTTAGAATGGCGATCATGAAGATGACAAGTTGACAAACTGATTGTAATGTTCCACTAGTTTCGTAGCATAAATTGATACGCAAATTTATTATGTTTCAGTCCGTCGTGAGCTACACCAGCACCGGTGGCCAACGAGCGCGTGGTTTTCCGTCACGCACACCAAAGCGCTTCGGTTCGCGGTTCGCGTATTCGTATGACTCTCTCGCCTCACGTACACTGCCATCGATTGCCTCCCTGGCCTTTACGCGCGCGGCTCCAACGCTTAGCGCTTGGCAGCATCCGAGAATGGAAATGTTCTCGTTCTCGGCGGCGGCGACGGAATGTTCTTGGATGCGAGAAAGGATCTGGGGGACCACCTGGCCCCCGCTTGCAACGGGGACAAGGCTACGGGCGTGTGCAGCCTGAGATGCGGTTCAATCAGTGGCTCGTTAAGTTGACCTCCGAAACATAGGAAACCTACCCAGGATGGGCGCCAGGATGGCCACCACTTCAAAGCCAATCGCTCGACTTCAGCACCGAGCGGCCCTTGCTGAGCCTTGAAACCCAAATCGCCGGTTCTAAAACACTGGTTAAAGATGGTGAAAATGCAGCAAGATCACACATCATTCAATAAGTCCCGGGACAGCGTAGAGATGGCACTAATAATGCCATTGATATACCAAGGATCAGAAGTACCAACCTTCAGATAAGATGTGACAAAATTTGATGTAATTCGAAACATAACATAGTTATTTCATTTATTTCAGAGTTTTTCATAGTTTGTCCCGGGACTTATTGAACGATGTGTTAGATTAAAATAATGTTATCCTTAATTTGCACTAAACTCGCGATGTTGAGTTTTTCAGAAAGTCTAGATTTCGGCCGGGTGTCGCAAATTTAGCCAGTCGTGCCGTTAAATGGCCCGGTGCTGGTGTTGGTGCGCGGCCGATGTGGGGTGGCCAGAGAGGGCGAAATGATAGTGTTTCAACCTCCGTGTGGATGTGTGCGTGCCCGACCGTGCCCGACGGAATCATATGGCCCCGCACAGGGTGGTTTTAGCTGATGGAAAACCGAGTATGAGTATGAGTCAGTATGAAAATCCAAGCGTCAGTTGGATTGGAGCTGATTTTTGATTGAATAAAGTAATTTTTTGTTTACGTTCGAAATCATTTCTTTAACTGATTTTTTGAATTTCTCTTCGCTGTGCTGCTTTGTGCGCCATCCATCGGTCGCTGGTAGAACTAAACTTGCTGCTTGAAAGCTTTTCCACCTGAGCTTTCGAGTAACGTGGTACGCCACGCCCACTATTCCAACCATTTGGGCGGGACGGAACGAGTGAGACAGCATTTCACCTCACCGTGGTGAGAACGCCGTGATGAGAAGCGAAGTGAGAAAATTAATTCGATGATAAATCGGTTCGATAAATCGATCGATCGATTCTAGTTCTGCCAAGTAGGATTGAATTGTGAATATTCTAAATAACTATAATTTTATTGTTCATTAAATGATTTTTCTCTGTTCGATGTTTCTTAATGGAAAATGTTTACGTTTCCGTTTGGCCGAAACCTTCAAATCCCACTTTCGGTTAAGTGATTGGATTTTCCGGAATGCGCGGTCGTGATCGACGGAAGGAGTTGAGGAAAAAGCTGCTTTCGGAACTCGACGAGAAAATCGCTACACACACAGTCAGTCGGTTCGTCAGCGGAAGCGGAAGTGGCGATGCTCCGCCGGTACCAGCGGCCGAGGAAGAAGCTTGAGTAGATAAATGACCTCTATTATTGGAATTTATCTAAATGGAAAATGTACGCTTCGGTTTCGTCCTACCACTCGCGGGTTCCGGTTCCGCCCCGGGGCTAATAAATTACGTTCGTTTTCTTGTTATTAGATTTCTTCCGGAAACCTGAACCCGAACCCGGGCGGCCGGGACTTTCGTTGGCCGTCCGGTCCGTGCCGAATTTCGTGTGTGTTTTTTTGCGACGATTGCCCCGAAAGGATGTTTGTTTCCCGGATTTCGGGCTCCCCGTTCAACTCCAGAGCGGGTTGACCGAACCGAGAACCGAGTGAGAAATGATACTTATTTCGATGCACTTTCGTTTGCGAAGACGAACTATCTAATGTCCTGTGGGAGGGATTGTTAGGTATTTTTCTGCGCCATGGGTAATGGCGGGTGATATTTTAAAAGGATTTATAAATTAAACCATCTCGCAGAGTTACTTAGAGAAAAGTAACACAAGAAAAATCAGACAAACTAGACGTAATTCTAGCAAACGGAGGAAACTCAGCGTACTGAAGCGAAACTTTCCTCGAGTGGCACCTGGAGCCTGTGGCCGACATTTACAACACTTGCCTCAAATCAAAAGCCAATTGCGTCATCCCGGTTCCCGGCAGCGCCTCGCCGCCGGTGATTTCTTTCATTACGGCCAACATTCCATTTGGCTGAAGTACTTATCGTTTGCTTGCATCTGATTGCAATCTCTCAAAGATCATTTATATGATTTCCGCACACCGGTCCCCCCCGTAAGGTCCTTGTCGTTTCACCGTTCGACCCAAACCGGCCTGAAGCGCCAGAGCGCCATCCCAGTGTAAACAGGGAAGCAGAGGCAGTTTTTATTCCTGTGCCGACTTGCTGTTGTGCTGACTTTCGTATTCAAACTGTGTCTTACCTGTGACTTGTTGTAAAACTGCACTGGCTGCAGCGGAAGGCCACTTATAAATAATACGCTCATCACGCATTCCGATTGATCCCACGAACCGAGATGACATTTTTATTTGCTATTTATGCTCCGTTACGAGCCGAGTGCAGCAGAGTTGAGACACTTTGTCCCCCGGCCCGTCGATTTAGTGTGCGGACTGACGGCGACAGATAAGTAGTTAGTTTGCAGAAATACATTTAAATGTGTCTCAAGTGCCCTGATGGACATCAAATGAACCGACATCAGCCGGCAGGCACGAGTTGGCCACGAAATCAGCGAGAAAAAGAAAAACGGCGCCACTGGGGTCGATGGGAACTCCCGAGGAAAACAATGTATTATTCACGCCATTCGCCTGAACCGCGCTTGTTGCGTTTGCAGTGGAGCAATTTTGTCAAAATGAGTTTTCTGGAACGTTCGCAAACAAATATACTTTTTCCTTTCCTCGGGTTTGCTTAGCATTTCGCTAGAAATGAAACAATTTTTACCTCATTTTCTAATGGCCCCAGGATCAAACGTTCGTTCGTCCCCGGCAAAAAAAGGCCGAAAGCCAACCGGACGAAGATCGAAACGGTAGCTTTTGGATGCAAAAAAGGATCACTCTCATCGAGCGGCGAGTGAGGAAAATTACTTAACGCAATCAATTTGATTGGGAAATTTGTGCCCGGCCCCCACCCGGCAACCCGAAAAACCCACTTAAAACGAATTGCCGAGGCACCAGCACCGGAGCGCCGCACGCCGCAAATGGAATAAATGGTCGGAGTGGTCGGAATCCAAACGAAACCCACAGATCGGGCCGCCCGAGTATTGTGGCTCCGGTTGTGCGTACATAAAGCGGCCGCCACACGCCACGTGAAGAAAACCAAGTTCCGGAAAAATGGTTCGCGGCGCTGTTCGGGAAGGAACGGAACACTCGATCCAATTCATTACAAGGTTTTCCCGTTCCGCCCGGAAGGAGAGAGGATCCGTCCCAGCTCTGCCAACGCTGTCTCTCTCGCACGCGGCCGAGTTGGGGAAAATCTTTGTGATTAGATTTTTCCGGAGAACACTTCACCAAGCCAGCCACCGTCCCAATGTCACTGTTCCGATGGCCGATGGAGCAAATGAGATGAAGACTCTTTTTTTCGTCCTCGTTTTGCATTTTTTTTTGTCTGTCCGACGACGGAAAGCTCTCGCCAGTGTGTCGATGTATTGGAGGGGAAAATCCCCGCGAAGCCTTCCATGGGAGGAGCTTGCCATCGATTTGCGACCATTTGCTTTTCCACACGCACACGCGGGAAAATGAGTTTTCCGATGGTCTACGGTTTTCTCTGATTTGCAGAGTTTGCGGTTTGCTTTGGAGGTTGGACGGGAAATTTATGAAATTAGTTTAATTGAATCGGCAGCAATCTGTGTCGCGTGCTTGTGGCCGAAAGTTTTTACATTAAAGTTTTTTAATTCATTGGAATCTTAATAGTTTTTATTCAAGCAATAAATAGTAATGGGAAATTCATCATTTGTCCAACAATAAATTTCAATTCCAAAAGTGGCGTCTCTTGGGTGCATTATTATTTTTTTAGATAGGTTAAATTCAGAGGTACCTTAATTAAATCCCTTTAGGTTTCCCAAAGTACTTCTATTGGAAGCTAGCTTTCCTGACCACCACGGATCAGCTGTAACCACCGGTGGGGGTCGTGTGGTCCTAATCGGGATTGTATTTAAAAATTTGCGCCAAACATTTGATTACACGTTGCCGTTCTTCTCGCCGTTGTCGTCGTGGTGGTCGTCCGGATGATGCTGGGGAAACAGTGCGATTTGCAGCACATAGCGAGTCCGCGCAGGCGTCAACATCCTCCGGCGTATCCTGCCGGAAAGAGAGAGACACAGAGCACAGCATTCACCAGCGCAACTGGGGAATAAAATCCCCTTTCCGGTTGGCCACTCGGTGTCCCTCCGTCCCTTCAACGCGCGAATGGCGAAGCGAAGGATATCATGCTCTGATTAAATTCCCGCCCAAAACTCCCGCCCGGTCCCTCTGTGAGAGACAGAGAAAGGAAAAAAATCCCGAAGCACGTGTCGCCCGTCCTCGGCGCGGGGTGGGTGCGGAATTTATATTTTTATCGTATTTCATTCAATTGAAGCGCCCCTCGTCCTTCCTGGCGGCCCTCGGGCCGGATTCGATTACGCATACATGCGCACCGGCGAGCGAGATGGCCACAGAGTGTGACGCAGAGCGCGATAGGGAGGGACGAGAACGAGAGCGAGAGACAAATTGGATAAAGTGTTCCGTGGTGTTGATTTCAAACCCGCACCAACCACCACCCACTCTGGGAGGTTGCGTGTGGCACGTTCCAGATCAACCCGGAGTCCGCGGCCAGTCTCTCGGTGCGTAGGACTCGCTGCGCTTGTGTGTTATCCGACCCCAGACTCCGTAGTCGATATCGTCCCGTCGTCGGGGTTGGCTGCCGTCGTGTGTTGTGGTTTGCTGCTCGCGACATAAATCGCACTTTCGCAGTTCAATGGTGACGCTTCCGACGTACGGTGGCCTCGAGTTTAAGGGACGCCCGAACACTGACCGAAGGTGCGAGTGTCCTGAATGCGTCATAGTTTTGCGTTGCTTGGACTGCATATTTCCAATCCACAGTGACAGTGCCGACGGCTCGGGTTTGGCAATCAAAGTAGCAGTGCACAGATATTCGTACATTAACGAGGCAAAGACAAGTGTTTTGTGAAGTGCGAGAAACGGAAGTTATTGTGCTGTATTTAAATAGCAATTCTTAAGTTAGAGACTAAAATCAGTACCGCAGTGTACCAAACTGCTCGATTACAGTGACGTTAAGCGGTAAAGTTAAAAGAACACAATCGAACCAACCTTCGACTCGGCCTTTGGGCCTCCATTGAAATCGCTGAACACTGCTAGACGGGGTTGCTGATTTCCTTTTTCTCCGTGGACCAGTCAGCGAAGGCGCACGGCCTCGCTTAAGTTCGGCAAGATTTTCACGGACGGGAATAAGGTATTTTAATAAAACAATTTTATTGCGATGCAGTTGAATTGGAATTTATGGGTCATCGCAACCTAACGAAAAAATGATTTTAGCTCTAATTGTGATCGTAAAACAAAATGTCAAATGGTGATCATGGTTACCGTCCAGTCGTATTTGTCACCGATGGCAACAGCCAAAGCCATGTTTGTTTCTCATTTGGGTAGAATAATTTCAAATCAATGCCAGTGTGATCAATGCAGTTTTAGATGGAATATAATTTGGAATTTGATATCATTAAACTTTTCAGCACATATTGAAAGGCTTTAACATTGCCTTATATTTTTCTAGCCATCTTCTATCCTTTTTCGCCATTTTTGAATTACAACGAAAAGAAACACAAAAATGGTTAGACCAATGCCATCGGAAAACCTTTATAGAGTTTAAATTAGTCTTTGAAATTTCTGCTATGGTGCGAAAAAGGTAAAGTCTCTTAACAAAGTTGCGTTTGTGTTTGAAAATTCGCTATCCACACTGGAAGTAAAATTTAATAGATTCAAAAAGCGAAATGGAAATGGATTTGAAATTCATTCCATCTGAAAATCACGTTTCGCGCGCTACGTGTGGCCATTAATTGCATTACGACATCAAATATCAACTGTGAAAAACAAAGTATCTAATTGAGTTATCGTAGACGAGAACTGTCGATAAAAGCGAATCGGTTTCCAAAACCAACCCCCAGCCATTTCGATGCCCTCATTAAATGCATCAAATCCGGTTTTGCTGTCGGGGCTACATTACAGCACCGAACACGGTATCCACCACCGCAAATAGCGTCCAGCCGGCAAATGCGCATCGATCCGGTCCGGTGGAGACGCCCGCAGGCCTCTGGAAAATTGCTCGGCAACAATCCGGCTCCAGCAATCCGATCGAAGTAAATTAAATCGAAGCATCAAAAATAAATTATTTGTAAAATCTCTGCCATCCGGGCGGGAGGCTGCGAATCTATTAAGGCTCGCGCTGGCGCTGGCTGGCTCTGTAACATCAATCTGGCTCCCGACGACCCGCAGGGCTCCGCTCTAACGGCCGCTGCAGAACTGGCTGCAAATTGCACCGAATTTCCGCAATGCGATTACGGTCACGGCGTTTGTGGGGAAGGATATTATTCCACACACAAAAATGGCGACCACCCCACAACTTTTGGGTCCTTTCCCGGTCCCGGGGGCGGGAGGCGCGACTAGCGGTGTTGGCCCGGCAGGCGGAAGCGGAAAGGCTTAACAAAAAGTACACATTTTGCAATTTACGCTCAACGGCCAGCAGCAGCCGCGCGATTTCACACTGCGACCCTCGCGGGCGTGCTTCGTCCTGTGCCGCTGAAAGCTCGTCGCCCGGTGGCCAAAGGATTTTCCACGCTTTATGGCCACCCCACTAGGCTGGCTCGGTGGCATCATCGGGGCAAGCCGAGCAACTTAAATTGCATCCCGAAATGAATAATTAATTTTTGTTAATTTAATTCGATTTAATCCCGCGAGCCCGTGCGATCTTGCTGGAATTTGAATTGTTTCAGATTTCAGATTGTTCGCGTTCGCGTTGGTTTCGGTTGGCAACCAGTATTTTTTGTGTGTTTTCGGCGAGTTTCACAGTTTCGCGGGACGTCGGTGTCAGCGGCTGCAATCCCGGTGAGGTTTGGTTGGTTTTCATCAATCTCAATCAGCCACCGCAATGCAGCCGGCAGCTGATTCGGCTCAACGGGCGTATAAAGATATAAAATTTTCAAAATGAATCAAATGACCAACAACGATGAATAACAAAAACGTCGACGTTATTGGAGGTGCCCACACGGCCTAGTAGGTGTTGTGGCCGAAAAACGGATTGCCGTTAACCGCACGGCTTCGGGCATTCCGTGGCAGATGGCTGATTGCTGACAGTTGGGCTGATTGGGACAAATGTTTTTATCCTTGTTCGGGTATCCGGGTGGCGAAAAATTTGCACTTCATTTCGTGCCGTTCAAAGTTGTGGATCAATCGTCATCGTTCGTTTGAGGAGTTTTACAGCAAAAGAGAATCTTTCCCTAAATTTCCCATTGATTTAGGAGTGACAAGTTGTTCACGCCCAACAACTAGCACGTTCGTTGGACTTAGGCACGGAATTTGAAACTTGCGTCAGTGTCGCTCTTTGGCACGGTTCTTGTTGCCCATATCCATGACCGTAGGCAAATTGTGACCACAACCGTCCTGCTGCATCAACCGGCCCCAACCGTTGTATGATTTAATTGGCCACAATTAATGTAATTTAAGACCGTACACTCGCTTCCCGTTTCATCACTAACGCGACGGGCGGCGTGCTAAAGTCCATCTGCGTCGCTCGGCCCACTGTGGCCTGCGTGACCAATTTCAGCGTTTTAGATTTTTCCGCATGACCACACAGAAGCGCCACACGTTACGCAAAGGTCCTCAGCATCTCAGCCGCTCTCCGCTCGTTGCCGCACCGAAAGTGACACAGTTTGGCGTATTAATGTATGACTTCCTTCCTTGAGGGCTTGGAATCTATTTTCGGAACGAAACGCCACCGCGGAACTCGGGCGGTCCAAGACGCAGCTTCAAAGAGTGGACCCCCACTTGGGGACATGTTTTGACGGAAGGTGTCAAATAGCGGCAATGGCGCTAGCCACGGGCCATTAACGCTTTTCCGCCGGCCGAAGAAGAAAGTTGCGGTAGGTCCGGGCGGCCTAAAGATAGCTTATCTTGCGAAAGCAATTGTCGCGATGCTAAAAATAGCCCGCGGTCAACGGACGAACAATTAGTGCCGATAGTTGTTGTTTAGGGGCCGGCCTAGTGGGCCGAGGTTCTTGGAATTTTTTCCCCGGCTTTCGAATGCTCGGCGTATTATGTTGAGTTTTTATTGGTGATATTTGATATTTTAAGATGTAGACTCGGCATTTGCGAAACCAACTAAACGGGGTACATCGAACATTTATGTTATTAAATACATTTCTCACAAGCTTTACAGCAGGTTTTCCTTTTTGCAATTCTCGTAACATAGTTGTATGTTATTCCTATTCCTATAACTCATGACCAAAATGTCTGCAAAAATGCCTTTTAACGTAGGTTTTACCAACTTGATACCTTGTGCGTAATTAAGTTGAAACGGCAAAAAAACAACGCGCTCAGGAAGACGAAGTATCCCAAAATGCTCCACCAACACATTCGCCAATTTCACTTGACCAGCGTCCGGGCGCGACTGATCCGAAACCAGCGTAATCGCTGTGGCCGTCCTCGACGTCGTCATCGTCGGCGCGCCGTGGCTCGGGCTTAAAACAAAATATCAGCCAACGGTTTATTAAATTAGACTTCATTGAATTAAATTAAATTAATAATTTAAATTTATCTGCATACGTATCAGCGCTATCACGCCCGTCACGCCGGTCATAATCGGGCCGATCGCCGCCGTCGTCGTCGGGGACCTGCCAGCATGGTGTGCCGTGGCCGTGTCAGCATATAGCTTGCGTGCTGCCTCTGGGCAGCATTATGCTCGCCGGCCAGAGATGGTGGGCAGTGTAGTGGTCAAATTATTGTGAATTTCATCCCCGGATCGAGCTGCGGCCTGCACTTTACCCGTGTCGTTTGCCCCCTTTGCTCTATTTATTGCGGGGTTCGCGTTCGTGTTTCACTTCTCTGGAAGAAGCGAGCGTTAAAGATACAGTCGAGACGCTTCTGATTTGTTTTGTTGTCAGTTTTGTTGGAATTCTAGTATCATTTTGTTTGTTAGTTCAAGCATTCAAATTAAATGTATCTCCTTTTACATTATTTTATACTTTTTTGTACACGTTGTTTACGCTTACAACTTTCAAAACACTTTAATCGCAAAATAATTTGCCCAAAAAAGTGCTAGTCAAACTTCTTTAATGAACCAATTCGTGAGTCTCAAATCTCGCCTGTTCAGCGTGGTCATCGGGATGACCTCCTAACACACATTTAGCGGAGATCAAACGTGTGTCGTGTCAATTTTATTTCGTACCCTCTCTCGAGGTCCTATCGCATTTTGCGCAAATCGGAGCTCGCATCGGATCACTCGTATCAATCATCCCGCATCGCCATCGTGCTGTCTGCTGCTGACGCTGCACTGACGTTCTGCACGACTGCCTGGCATGAAATATCTAGTAGCCAGCGCCACGGCTGCTGCGATCCGCTGAACGAACCAGAGCGATGCTAAAAAAATGACGCCTAGACCGTCAGTTTCCCCAATATTGGGTTTATGTTTAGAAGTTCTCCACAAAAACCTGGCCATTGCCGAAAGAGTCTCATAAAAAGGCTAGGGTCACGCACGTAGTCACACCGTGCACTGACGGCACGGCGTCCGGAACCGGTGATGGAATAAATTTTTAAAACAAACCCCGTGCCATCATCGTCACGCCGATTGACGATTTCTCGAACAGCGAACGTGTGGAACAGCCGTTCGACCGGCGATAGGAACTGGCGGACGTTTTTGCGCCACCGATCCTAAAACGTCCACCTCCAATGAGGGGCGATGGATGCTACCAAACGCTACCGTTTGATCCCTGACATCGACCGGACCGGAGGCGGTAGTCGTAAAAAATCAGCGACTAAGCAGCCCCGACCCCGAGGATCTCCGGGGCTGGAGGGTGCACCATCGGAGGGTGCAGCAGCATCCGCGACCACACGGAACGGTCTACCCGGTCAGTCCGTGGCCGGTGTCGGTGTCGAGGTGATGCAGCAAATTGTTTTAAATTTATGACGGATGTATTATGTGAATGTGATGAGCTATAATAGAATGAAATTTGACTACTAGATGATCTCTCGCTGCCTTTCGGACGCGGCCCAAGGTCGCAGTGCACGGTGCCCAGTGGAGGGCCCAGGCACTTTTTACATTTATTACACGAATTTTCGCTCGCTTTCGGCTGAATGGCTTGAAGATTGAATGTTTTCTTCAGGCTAAAGAATTAGATTAGATTATTGGGGTCGTTCACTGTGGTTAAAGGCCTTCAACATTTGATTTCGGTTGAAATTTGAATAAATTAAATCAATTCCAAACCACCGTCTCAATGTTATTGTTCGGCTCGAATCAATTTAAATTATGCTGGCAAAGCGATTTAACTTATTGCTCCCTTCTCATCTTTTTAGTCGTAAAAAAATCATTCGATACTGGGCCCGTGAGCGATCGTTAACAAATCATTTATTAGATTGCCGGGCTACCAGCAGATTCCCGATGAAGCAGTGTTCCAGAAGGGGTTCTAATGCCTATTGGCGACACTAATTTTTGGTGCGATCTTATCGGAAAGCGATAACGTCACGGCATAGGGGTAAACGGGGTCGATTTGGTTGATGATGGAAGCGTTACATTTTCATGCATCTAGCGTTATTTCAAAGATAAAGTTCCAACAATTCGAAATCGCAACGCTGGGCGTGCAATGATGTGAGGGAAAACCTAGCACTCTGAAACCCTTTTCCTGCTCCAGGGCAGAATTCGGACGCCACTACGGCCACCGCTGGCGGCAACTCAAAGTGTCGAAAAACGCCAAACGGGCACGGCGTCGCTAATTGACGCGATGATGAGGCGCGCGATACACATTTTCATAAATTAATATTAATTAATTCAATTTGTGTCGATTAATTTGGAGCCACCATCACCACCATCGGAGAGTGACGACACTCCGGCACGAAGTCGCAGCCGCCACCGGTTGAGTCTTTGGATTTGAGATCCGACTTGCCGTAGGGTTTCGGTTTTCTCCATTCAGTATTTGCTGTTATCTGATAAAAACATGATTTTACACGAGATGCTTACAAAATCGAAATTAATCATGTGCTCGATTAGCTTCGAACCAATTACAAACAATTTGCAACATAAATGTCCCATCAGCCCCATCATGGCATGATGATTGGTCGGTTTGGTTTGCCGATCACACCGCGGTCCCAGAAAGAAGTCCTTAAACCTCGTGGCACAACACATGCCAAACAAGCCGCACTGAAGGTTCGCGTTGAAGTGTTTTCGTTTCGCTCCTGGGCTGTGACCTCAAGCACCGAACCGCCGCTACCGCATCCTTCGACACGGATCGCGCTTTTTTCTGTACCCTTTTCGGATTGAATCCTTGTGAATTGTTCCCGCCAAAAGCGAACAAATAAAACCGAAGCGAAACGAATTAAACAGATTTGGGCCCGGCGTGCGCTTATCGAGGGTTTGCGATCGGGTCGCATTCCTGCTGACGCTGCGCATAACAAGGGCCAAAAGGGGGGTTTTAGGACCTCTCGGCTCGGCCAGGATTTGGAGGGCTGCGGAACGAATATGGTGCGATTTCTTCATCCTTCTTCCGCTGAAAACAACAGCACAAGCGTCGGAACAAGTGGCCGTGAGTGTGAACGATGCAATCAGCAAGCAACCCTGTTCGGGGTTGAAGATTGTGAGGCGTTTTTCGAGAGGCTGCCAAACTCGATTTGCTGGCCAACCGGCGGTGGCCAAAAGCTGTCTTAATAGACTTCAATTAAACGGCAGAAAGGTGGGAAAATGGTGAGCCAAACGAATTACGAATCGGTTTGTACTGGTAAAGGATGTTCGACGTGTGAATAGTGCTGAAGTGAGGTCACAACAAACGCTGTCTACCAGCGCTGCTGTGGGGAGATAAAATCATGGTTGTGGGATCTTTGTTTCAGACCTTCACGGACACACAAGTACAAGTGCCACTGCACGAGACAACCAATCGGCTTGATTAATTCAATTCCCAGCGCCGAGCCGGTCCAACACGGCCCGGTGGCGGTCGCGGAAGTTGGTTAACACCAGCATCGTTGCTGGGTCCTTTCCTTTAGCACTGCCTCCGATGGCCGGGGCCGGGAAAAATGAGTTTTTATTACAATTAATTTATGAATAAAATTATTGACAAAATCGTGCCCAGTTTATGGTCAAACAATTCGATCTAAATTGAGCTTAATTGAATTGAATGGTATCAGCGGCATGATGATGAGCGTGGCACGACCACCATCGTGCGTGACGACGGCCACGATGACGGCCGTCGGGTGACAGTTTTTTTGTTGTTGCTGCTGCTGCCGCTGCTTCGGTTTCAAGCAGACCGAATAGCGTGCTCTCGAGCGATGCAAATCGATCGTAAGTGATTGATGTTAATTAAGTGAAATGCTCTGACGGAAGTTTAGCCACTGTACTACTTTCGACGGGCCTAAAGTACAGAGCGAAACAAAAAAAGGTAGTAGTTTGAGTTCAGCTAGGGCGGAAGAAGATTCCAGAAGGCAATGTTCCTTAAGTAATAAAATAAATATTTATCTATTTACTTACTTATTTATTATTTAATTGAATGTAAACGGGCCAAAAAGGGCTAAGTTAAAGTCTAACTTTATTGTCCCAAAAGGTTGCAAAAATGAAATACTAGAGTAATATAAGAAAAATGTATTCAAAGATTAAGCTAATGCTACATTTCAACCCTCAATCAGTTCTAATTCCTCGCCAAGAAAAGGTGGGCCCAAACAACCCACCTTTAATGCTAATGAAAGCGATTTGCTACAATCGGTCACACATGTCCATCCATCAAATCAACGAGTGCCATAAATCTAGCTCAGCAGTGAGCGAGAAAGAAAAACACAAGAAACCCCAGTGGCCAACTAGATTCACCTCCAAGAAGGTGGCGTTCCGACACTTCCGATAACGATCTGTTCCCCACACGGGTATGCGGTACGTGACGGTTCATAAATCGTTCGCACAAGACCTGACCGGAAGCTGCGTCAGTTGGCTATTTTGGATTGTCCTTGAACGGAATCCGCCCACCTCGGGCCTAAAGGTGAGGCCAAGAGCATCGAAATGCACATCGCAGCCGGCCAGCTAGCTAGGCTGGTGTGGTTCCTTGGCTACGGCCTCGGTCACCACAGCGCTACACGCAATTATCGTATCAACCTATTCAATTTACCACTCAATTACACGCCACCGTAAAACTGCAAACCTAACAGCCCGACGGCTGGCCGACGGGTGGCCGACGGACACAAAACCGGATCTAGGCAATAGACGGCGAGCGGATCGCGAAATTGTCATAAATAGATTAAATAATTACATCGCGAAAAATGGAGCCAACCGGCCAGACCGGCCGTCGTTGCATCGGCGATGCAACGAGCCCGGCCCGTTGCAACTGCACGCGCGGTACGATCACAGGCGGATCGCTAGACAACTCGTCCGGTCCCGGACGGATCGTGTTGTTCCGGACCGTGCAACATAATGGAACGGAAACGATACTCGCCGCCACCCGACCCGGCTCCACCAAAGTGAGATGCATCCCAAAATGCAGCAAAAAAAACTGGCGCACGCGCGCACGGTTGCATATCTAATGCACTTGACGAGCCGCATCGCCCGAAATGCGGCTCAAAAGGTCCGGTCCGGACTCTTTCGGTCGGTCGGTGCACAGCACAAAAAAGAGGAAAAATAAAATTTACATCAATAAATGCATTTGAGCCAATCGACACGCTGGGGTGTCGGGTGTGCGGGCCAGTTGAGACAATTGAAGGGGGCAATTTAGGACACAACCCGTTTTCCCTCCAAGAAGATGTTAGAAATGCAAACTAAAAATGGGGCAAATTAGACCCATGAACAACTCTAATGACTCCGTGATGATGCCATAATCACATGCAAATGATCTAGAAGTGTGATTTTAATTATGCGACAGTAAAGATTTGATTACGGATACCAATTGAATAGGTTGAATACAGTGAACGAAGAATAAGTAAAAAGGAGCATGTCTACGGGGCTTCAAATTCTATTAGAATGAAAGTGATATAGATGGCAAGTTAGTGTGGCGTTTAGAAAAAGGATCCACAATCAGTAAACGCACCAAACAATCGAAGTTAACCATTAACAATTAACAATAACAATTAAAAATGGGTTGAAGTAAACATTATAAACGAAAATATTCAATTTTAACGAATGATCAATACCACCGTGGCCACCTCCTTGTTGCTAGTGAGAAGGAACCTATTCGCCAACTGCAAACCGTCACAACTTCGCTCGTTTGCATTAATTAAGCTGCCATGTGGTGGTTGCTGGCAAATTAGCCGCAAACACTTCACTTCACTGGCGCAATACGAGCCGCCGTCCCGGAGATGATTACATTTCGTTCCCGGTCGGTCGGAAGGGTTCGGGAATTACAAATTACTTACAGCTCAGCTGAGCAGCTGTGCGATGTGTCAAAACAATGCGCAATTCCGGTCCGAACTGTCCGACGCCGAGGTGGAAATAAATCTTCCATTACGCTCGGAGCATGGCGGTTGGCAAACAACCTCACGCAAACGCTGTACGCCAGCCAGGCAGCCAGCCAGCCAGCCAATCCTTTCGGCCCTCAGATGTCCTCACTCGCTCTCGGCCGACGCGAACAGAGCGGGCGCCATAAATTATTCACCTAATGAAACAATATTAATAACAATTATAAATAACATACAACTCTCATCCAATAAAAGTGAACGAGCGCCAGGACCACCACCATCTTATCAACCCTTATTGGTGCACGGTGGCCCCGCGAAACCGGGTGCTTTCCGGAAGAGAAGCATCCCAGACACCAGCTGGTGCCGGTCGGTCGAAAGGATCCACTTGTGGGTAATTAATTTTTGCCGTGATAAATAGTGGAGTGCGGAAAGTTTCGTTAACGGTGCGGCCCGGAAGCGGACACCGGCAACCGCTTCGCTTCCGTCGAAAGAATTTCAAAATGGTATCCGGACAACATTGAGCAACTATTAAATAATCTCCATTCCGTGCCACATCCGGTCCAACCTGGCCCAAATCTAGTAGTCGAACGCCACCGCCCGGGAGCCCCATTTGGGGTCTGGCCTGTCGCCCGAGCCCGAGGTCGACAAAATGTTGGCAACAATACGCGACGCGACCAACGTTGTGGAAGGCGCGAAGGATAAATTTATAATCATAAATCCGGCTCGCAAAGCCTCATAAATAGGACGCCTCAGATGTGACACCAGGCCCGGAGCCGGGCCAGGATCACCGTTCTGGCGGCCGGCACCGGAAGTGGAACGAGCTGTTGCTCTGGCACTTCGAGCACCGGGTTGATACTTTCACATGCGCACGGCTCGGTCGGTTCGGCCGCATCGCCGTAGAAAGGCAGCTCGTGGCACGATGAAATAATATAATGACAATAATTGGAATAAAAGTTTTCATTATACATACCATATCCTTTCACCGGCGGAGCCTAGCGGAGTCGTTCCGAGGACCCAGGTGCCGTAGAATCCCGAGCCGTAGAGCCGGGGCCAGCCTTGGGCACCCATTTTGAATTCCAGGACACCGAACCACAGCCCGGGCTGGCTGGAGTTGTGATAATTTTTAATTAATTGTCAAAAGTAATTACCCACAATTGTTTGGCCACGGGCAGGGAAAAATGGCGCCCACTTCGGCAACTGGCGCGTCTGCGCGCCTTCTCCGGTGGCCAATTTCGTAATTCATTCGATTGTACCACCCAGCCCACCCAACATTCCGGGAGATACGGGGCCCCACACTGGGTGGCCGCCCGGCGTGGAGTTGGTCTTTTTAATTTTTAATCAACGAATTGAAACCATAAATCAGAATTAACATTTTACCACCACCGGCGGTGAGTTGGAGTTATGTGCAAAAGTGTTGCGGTGGCCACCCGATGTAATCCTTTCTTCGCCGCACCATCCGCCATCGTTTTACGGCCCCGTTTTGATCGGAATTTGTTTCTGTTTTCCATTGTTTCACCCGGATCTGTAGCTGAGCTCCGCAACGGCGGGACGAGGAATGTTCTGCTACCACTGTCCACCGTCGCTGCACCCGGCCGGACCGCACCCGCCACGGTTGCCGACGCTCGAGTATCCGTTCGCCCCGACGCATCCTTGTAAGTATACAACTCCTCTTATATACTCATTCATGTGCACTACAAGTAAAGGAATTTCCTTTTAGTTTCGGTGATATTTTAAAATTTCAGAAAGTTGTGAAAAAGTTTTTGAGTGTTTCCGATAGGAAAATGGAAACTCTTTAAATAAATGTTGTACAGGTATAATTGAATCTTTTTTGAACCTATGAAAATTGCAACATTCGTAGGCCAAACGTAAAAAATGGCGACGCCAGCTGTTGGTATAAATAGAAAGTAAAGATACCAAATTTGATCTCAAATAAAAAGGCAAAAATTTAAAAACAATTAATTTATTTAACATAGCCATATCTTAATGCGTTTTAAATTGGACAAAAATCAATTTCAAAACTTTGTCTTAGTTAGAACATTTTTCTTTTACAAAATAAAAGTTATTGTTTCACGGAATGAATAATGAACTGAAATAATTATTATCTTTCGCATCTTAGTTTTGTTCAATTTTACTTATGCTAAGCATGCCTTACTCTGCCAAAGATCATCCGGATCAGCGATTAGGGTTCGACTCAAACGACTTTAATCGCCTTCATTCGGACCGCTTTTCCGGTTCACGGCCAGCATGGATTTAGATTTCTCAAAAATTTAATTTCACCTTCACCGTCCGACGGAGAAAATCAATTATTGCGGTCAGTGCCGAAAGTGTTCGGTTTCTCGTCGTAATTCGCAACAACTGTAATCGCACTTCGTGGCGCACTGCAAATAACTGTCCGACCCAGAGGCGAATGGAAAGGAGAGAGCACCGTCGGAGAGATGGAGCGAGGACAACCCAAATGTCGAAAGTATAGAGTTACGGGTCGCCTCCGGAGGGAATTGTTTTACAAGCCGAAGGGGAACACAATTTTCAAACTTTCAAACTGAGGGGGATTAGAAGCAATTACGTCCTCCTACACTTGCCGGCACCCGGGCCTGGCCCGGCTCTCGGATCGTAACATGTGTCGGCGCTCGGTCGTTCTGTAATAATTTTTGGGGGCTATGAATTATTATCATATTTCATACATATTTATGCGGCCGTTAATTCAATCACAACTTCGACCGGCGTATAACTCCACGCGGATCCGCTCCCCGCGGGTTGGTTTCCTATTTTTGGACCAGCTTCTTCTTCGGCCCGGTTCGATTTCCGTGCCCGTGACGGGTCGCGATGGCTTCGTGCTGCGAAATCAATTTCAAACAATTCCAAACTAACCTCATTAAGTATCCCAATTTTGTCGATGCCTAAAAGCCGTTGCGCTGTTTTCGGGATCGCTTCTGTCCGTACCGGGTGGAGACGTCAAACTCAATGACTCGTCGGTGCTCAATGTTTTTGGTCTTCCGGGTGGATAGCGCCACTGATTCCATTACTGTCACCGGTGATCCGAAGGATGCTGGCATGCGGAGTATCTCCCGTTGCATCTCGTGCGAATCAGACGTCCGCAACATCAGACGTCGGGCGCACGGTTCCGGATGCAGAAGCGCGCGAGACCGGACGTTCGATCTCTGATCGATTGGCCCCGGGGCTCCAGAAGGCTTTCAACGGAGCTGCTCCCGATGAACTTTGATGAACGGCTGCAATCCACCGGTATTGGCCTAATTTGATTTCGTTATTTCTGCCATTAATTGAAGTCGAAATGGGTCACCCCTACTCTTTCGTCCGGATCCGGAATCGATACGGCATCGGCAACCGTCGCATCGAGCAAGACATCTAATAACGAGTAATTCGATGAGTGTCCGGAGCCGGGAAAGCCTCTTGTGCCACCGCGGCCTGCGGCCTGCAGCTGCAACTCTTGGGGAGAAGTCTTGGAACGGGCCGCCACGAACAACCTCTTCGTAGCGTGACGTGGTACAGCCTTTTCGGAGGGCCAATGTTGGCACATTCAAAGGCCTCCTCTGACTTCTGGGGCCTCGGTAATGTCATTAGAGAATTCTAATCTCGATGGCTGAGTCCGAACCGAGCCTAGGCTCGACCGCGAACTGTGTGACCAAGATTTGGCCTCGAACGTCCCAGAAGAAGTCTTCCGGTCTGCGGGAAGTTGCGGAACCCCGCAGTCTGCAGAAGGCCGTGCTCCCTCCTCCCACCGCAGAGTGCCGAAAGCCAATGCTAATGGGTCTGCTAAATGACGATAATTCTTCCGAAAATCGACACTTCTCCCGGGGCACGGGGTTTACGGGGTTGGGAAGCGTCTCGAGTTACCGAAAACTTGTTCGGGCCGGCGAGAAGTTGTTGGACTTTGGCCTCCGGGACGCCCCGGGAGCTGGTGATCCCGAAATGAGTAAATTGAAGCACAACGCGTGTATAGCCTCTTCCGGTAGCGCGTGGCCGATGCCGACCGAGCCGGTTGAGTGGATAATTCATACGTGCGTTTTGATAAGAGTCGGTCACGAAATTGAATTACTCGCCCCGAAACCGTCCGGCATCGGGCTGCTAGAGCCTAGAGATCGTACCAACGGGTTAGCGGTATGCTCGACCGTTGGCCGCATCATCGACATGATGCGGCCGACTCGCTTCCGAGGCGCATATGTTGATGAGTCCCGTATCCGGACCGTACGTACCAACATCGTGGCTGGCGCACGTAGCAATCAACAGCACATCACACAGTGCCGGCCCAGGTCCGGGCCGGAGCTGCAGAAGATGGCGAGTTTTAATTAATTTACCCCGTAATCAAATATAGAGGCATAATTTGGCGTAAAAATGGCTGCACTTTGGGTACAGTGTTTCGGGGATGACCTTTAGGGCCAGTCTATGGATCGACCGACGGAAGTAGTTCTCGGACCCGGAACGAAGCGAGTGGCTTATCGTTGACATTCGTGACTCGCGACGAAGAATAAATTAGTGGGCCAAAGTTAATTACTTTGTGTGTTGCTGACGGGACGCACGGGAAGTGGATTTTGCGATGTTGAGTCGCGTATGTAGCGTGTGTTCGCTATGCGTTGACGTCGATGAGGGCATTAAAGATGAGGCCACAGCATAAGAGATGATACATTATCGCACAGTATCAGGAGTTGATTGCACTGCGGTTGTCGGTAAGTAGAACTGACCGAGCCAAATGAAGTTGTTAAATTATTGTTCTATCTTCGAGACTAAATTCTCTACCATATGAGGTTGTTACCGATGGCAGCGCCATCGGTAGAGCCTGCCAGCAGCCGCGCGCAGATTGCTTGCACGCCAGATAGCTAACAAGAGGTACTGCATGCAAGCGAGAGTGCAGCGCGAGTGTAAAGGAGCGAGAGCAAGTACGAACCGCGAACGACACGATCAATCGATAAGCGAACGAAGGACGATAAGCGAAGAAGGACGATTCTGCGGCAGTGACAATCGATCCGCCGCGTATATCGGACTAATTTTGAGTCGCTTTAACCATCGCTTTTAACCATCGCCTTGAACCATTGGAATAAAGGACTACAGAAAAGAAGAGAAACCGCGGCGGCGTAATCGATATTACTAACATGAGGTATTTGGAACAATGGTAATGATCATGATTTTCCTCATTACTATTCATCAAAAGTCAGTTTAAACTGAACAATAAATGTGTCTCAGTGAATGTTTCTATAGAAGTAAACAAATCTCCTTCAAATCATATTTAAATCATTTTACGTTATCCCATGATCGAGATGGATCTGATATTTTCATCAAATCCGATGCACCATCTGGCGAACCTGCCAGCGAAAAGAGCATACCGTGGCAATCCGGCACCATATGCAAATCACGGCAGCGAAGCGGCTGCTTTTAACATAATCACCAGCGCCCCAGATTGATGTCACATCCATCGTTCGATCGGCCCGATAAGCGCGATAAATCTTTCGCAAATCAAATAACAAGTGTCGCTCGAAAGAGGAAAAAAAGAGGAAAAACTCTCCTCCCGTTGGCCTCGGCCAAATCCTTTCGGCGAAAGATAACGATCGATCAGCCCGGTGGATGTCAAATTACATCAGACCGGCAGCGGTAATATGGTTAGTGTCTGATGTGATGATGGTTGCAAGTGGAACATCAAAAAGGACATCCGCCAGCCTGGTGGCCGGGTGGCGGGGGTGGGGGTAATAGAAAAATAGGCCCAAATCAGATCGGAGCAATCGGAGACACGCACAGGCCGGCGGACCCGGGGCCGGTGTCGTCATTTGAATATTTTATCCACTCGGCCAGATCGTTGCCAGTTGCGCAAAGGCGACCAATAGAAAAAGAAAGGGCCAGAGGTAAATTGTCGGTGCGGTGTCCTGGGTATCGTCCGCTGGGCTGGGCCTGCTCTAGGTCCTGGGGCCCTGCCCACGACTGCAATCCATCTCCCTGTTGGCCACGGCAACGACGACAACGACGACTGTTTTCAATATCAATTACGCAATTTGCATATTTTAAAACGAGATCAACTTACGGCGCTTCGAGGGACCAGGAGCTCTGGGGCACTCGTCCTGTCCTGGACGAGACCAGACTTTACATAAAAATGAAACTTGAGGGTCGGAGTCTGCGCCGTTTGATGTAACGTCGCGGGTCGTCGGCGGTTGGGTCTCCGCAATGAGTCCGTAGCTTCCCGGAAACCACGAACGGGCTTGACGGTCCCGAGTCCGAGGGTTTCAGTGGCCGCGAGAGGGATCAAAAATCATGCCGCTGTAATTGAATTACGAACCGTATCCGTAATTTCTCCGCCCGAAGGTCCATGCCGGAGGACGGACGAAGGATCTCGAAAGTTCGCGGGGGGCCGATATGAATTTTTGAAGAGCTGTGAACAGCCTTCCCTGCTGCTGGCCGATTTTCGGTGGCGGTTTTGGGACGAATTACTTGCAAAATAACTAAAATTAATCAATTGATGGAGAAACTTTTTTCCGTGGACTGTCCGTGCTGTCGTGGCTGTTAAGGATACTTTGCGGCCACTTTTTTCTGATCGTTGGTTCTAAAACCTGTCGAGCAATTTTTTGAACCTCGTTGTCCGGGATTATTTGTGGTTTATGTGGATTCCGGTGGTGGCGAGCATTGATCATTTGCCAGCCGAGCCGCCAGCGTTAAGCGAGAATAAAAACTCGTTACATTAAATTTTTAATTACGCTATTTTGTTATAAACTCTTTTTTTCCACTTCATCCTCTATTTTGCTCGCCGAGCACAGAGCGGATGGAACCAATTTTTCCGGATTGGCCATTATCGGACCAATCGGATGGCATCCATGGTCGCTTTGGTGTGTATGTGCGAAAGGAAATTTATACATTTTAATGATGTTTTAACCGTGTGCACAAAGTGTCGGCAAAAAGAAGGGAAAAAAGATAATTTAAACAAAATCAAACCCCGGCACAAAAATGTCGCCAACGTCAATCAATAATGGAGTGCGAACAAAATAACAAACTCCAACCCATCACCGGACCGGGTGTTAGGATAATGGTGAAAAAAGGCAAAGGCTATCGGAAAAAAATGAGGCCACAGGATAAATTACTTTTTCAAAATTATTTCCGGTTAAACAGCGCCCAGATGAGCTTACGCTGAGGTCGATTTGTCCGCCACATTTCCCGGATGTGCATTTTTCATAAACCATAATCCGTGCATACAGTTTAACTCAAACGTTTGCCAATCGGTTTGTGGATTGCTTGAATTGTACGCCCATTTGCGAAATTCGTTGAATTATGATTTTTCCAAACCTATAACATAAGATTCGATTTAACAACTTCACTCCAACATTCCGCAATTGACAGCTCAATCGAAACATATAAAAAAGGCAACTTTTGGATTCAACGAGACTGACAAGTTTGCTGGTAAATTAATTTGTTTTCCAATATTTTATTGTACTTTATTGTGTTTTGATTCCCTCTGCGATCGATTTTATCCTTTTGTAAAATTATTTTATGTGCGCAAATTTCACAGCATAAAAAACGGCCACCATCATGGCATTGGCACTCGTGGACGCCGAAAGGGGTGCACTAAGTGCCCGGCGACCCCGACGAATGTCCTAATCCGATTCGCCACACTCTCTAATCATCGCAAGCAGTTCATTTCTAATTCAATGGGGGGAATGTCGCTCTAACGCAGTTAGACGGAGGATCATCTTATTACGCCCGACGGTCCTTCTGCTGGCCACACATTCGGTTCGGATCCATTTATGCGCCACGCCGCCGCCGCGTACCGGTGTATAGTGTGCCAGGATCCCCGAAGCCACTTCGAGCGGGTTTCCAGGGCAAGGACGCGGACGCGGACGTTGTAATCTGTGGTGAGATAGCAGGAGGCTAATGTCCCGTTGAAGCGAACGGCCACACATCGGTTGGTTGGTCCAAATTTCTGTCGGTACTTTGGAAACGACAGAGATCGGTGGAGAGAGAGAGAGAGAGAAGAGCCAGGGATTAACGCCCACAAGCCGTTGGAGAATATTAGCTTTTCAGAGAATTTGCAGGACACCCAGGAAAGGCGAGTTGCCTGCTGGTGCTGATAGACAATCCTTTTGCCTACTGTCCGACTGCTGGCCCTATCGCCGACGGACGCGACCAGAGTTTACGGCCCCCAATTACCTTAGGTTGGATGCAGTTAGTGTTCAGCAGGTCAGCAGGTTCTGGGTTCCGTGGCAAAGATTAGCGGCTTGCTGCTCGCAGATGGTTTAACTGACCGACCCACGCTAGTTACCGTTGGAGGAAGATTTCGACAAGGGATTTAGCGACGTAGTGAATTTTACCGGATGCTTTGAATAGTTTCTGGTTCAAAAAATCATAAATGTTGGGCATTTGCTCGGAAGAGTATAATGAATCAAAAAAACGTTTAATGTAAAATGGCAGACTAAATAATAGTTTACAAGCTTAAAAAAATCAACAGATGTTGCGTGAGTCGTGAATCTCCATGAACTCGTTTATTCTTTCGCGTTCGAATTAATTTTGAATTTCACGACAGTTACAATTTATTGAAACAAACAAAACTTGATTGGAAATCAAAGCATCTTCATTCGACTATTTATACGATGCCCTGTTCCGTATCGAAACATAGATGGCCAAAAATTACTATTCAAAAATTATACGAT
Organism: Anopheles bellator; assembly: GCF_943735745.2. NCBI lineage: Eukaryota > Metazoa > Arthropoda > Insecta > Diptera > Culicidae > Anopheles > Anopheles bellator. The sequence continues at coordinate 79,517,007 of NC_071286.1, read as the reverse complement.
AGGATACTACCCTGTTAAGGTCTTTGCCTCCAACAACAAAACCATACTTGATTATTACTATTATCGACGATGATCCCAACTATCGGAACATGTGTAAACTGTTCGAACCCCTCGAAAGAAGGAGATAAAAGAAAACGCGGCGCGAATTAACAATCAACAACCAGCAAACAACATTTGTCATTGAATTAGTACACAGTCTCAGCGATCATCATCGGCGCAACCATCAACAATCCACTTTGTTTTCCACAAGATTACCAAGCCGGCTTCCAGTGCGACCCAACCGACATCATGGTTCGCGACTAACCGGAAAGTACATTTTCGCTTCCCTCTCACGCTACCGGTTTTCCTTTATTTCTGGTTGTTCTGTTTGTCACCCCGGGAGGACAATCTGTTCCGTTTCGGATCGGCAAAGGGCCGACAACCCCTCGCTCGCAAGGGTGCCAGCATGCAAGCAGGTTTATGCTGCGTCGCCTCTCGAGTGTGGCGACAATCAACAAGCTCGACAATTCGATTCCCGTTCGTGTCGTTCTAATCGTCCCCCGGGCGGGCTCGGGCGATGTTGTTGTTGATGATGATGGTAATAATGAAACCATCGCCAATGTTTGGTCCTTTTGGTCCTCCGCTGCGGACCAGATGCCCCGGAACGGTGCGGAAGCGGTGATCCGTGATTGTGCCACGTAGTACCCGGGCTGAATTCCGATTCGAGTGCTAATCGAGGGAATCGCTAAGAAAATAAAGACGATTACCGGCTGGTGCCGGAAGAAGCTTGTGATGGCGAATGAGGGCCCGAGCATTGAATAATTCATTCATTGCTGCACTCCGCACCAGCGTGGAGTCGGTGAAGGATAATTGCCGATCGAATGTGAGCCCGATGCTCCGTGAGCCGCGAGCATAAACACTGGCACCGATTGTCGGTGACGGCCGCACGTAATGGAGAGAAAATTGATTTCGCAGAAATCATTCGCGTGCCAGGCGTCGGGTTCGATATTCGGGTTGGCACGTCAAACACGTCGACACCTCGCCGGCTGGCTAATTTCGGTGTGCAAAGGACATTCGCATGGCGAAAAGAATCGTACTTTGGGATGATTAGTGTAATTCAATTGTTCCCAGCACGGATCGGATCGCAATACCCCCATGCCCCCCATGGGTTTATTATGCTACCGAAAGATGTACGCGGAACAGGGTGGGCTAGGCGGCTCGGCGATTGCTGGAATGCCATTGCCGGCGCACGGAGAACACAAAATCACCCATTGGATTGGTGGTTAGGCCGGATCGGATTGCAGAAATACAATTATTGATTATTGACGTGGCGCACTTCATCAAACATCATCATCGCGCCCGATCGGCCCGGTGATTATGCTTATTATCACCTCTCGCTCTCCCTCTCTCCCGGGGTGCTGGCAAGAAGTAGGTCTCCGTAATGTTCGCGGTGTTCGTGGTTTTCGTGGAACTGGCCATTGTTGTGCTTTCCGAGAAATGCTTAGGAAACGGCAACATTTTTCGCATACCAAACACGGTCTCGGTGCGGCAAGATGATAGGTTGCACGTGCCACGCCGTTTCGAAACATTCCATCGGCATTTGGGCCATTGTAAACATTGTGTTACATTTGTTTGAAGGCCTGAAACGGATAGGAACTAGCTGTTCGAAAGGCCAAACAAATATTACGTAATGTTACTTTTTGCTAAATACTATTTAAAGGTGTCCAATTAACAATAACAGAAACCGATATCAATTTAAGCTGCGTCATTACCAAGTAATTAGAATTATTTTAAGGAGTTGTGTAATAACTTCATCAAAAAATAAATCGAAATCCAGTACCTGTCTATAGGCGTAAGTTCCTTTCGGGGCCACTAGACCGAACTTGACCGGTGGAACGTACAATTTGGTCGCACCCTTCTGGGGTGCCCGATTCTTCGGGGCGCCATTAATCCGACCGAATATTTTAATTCCATCATGCGCATCTTGTTATCGGGAAAAATTCGATTTCTCCAATTGCCGTCCGTGACGCCACGGTGCGAATTTCGTATGCTCGAGCGATGATTACCGATAATTTTTGGCTCCTCGCGCCTCATTTAACAGTGCCCGGAGGGCAACCAATCGAAGGCAGGGCTCACAACTGGAGGTCCGTCAAGCCGATCATCCCGGCCGCATCCCCGATGGTCCGGAAGCCAGTAATTTGATGTTAATTTTTCATCACGCGAAAAATCGCCATTAACACAGCGGATATTTAACCGGAGCATCGGATCCGTCGGAGCGGACACCGACACCCAACAAAAAAGGGACACCTTTGGGAGAGAAAAACTAAAAAAGTAATAAAGCCAGAGCACAACACGGGAGCTCCGGAAAAAATGGTCGCCCGGACGCTCAATCTGGACCTCATCCGGCCAGGCCACCGGGGGCTGATCCGGTGGTGGTTGATTTAAAATGAAGTGAATCGCGCGCGCTGAACAAACGGAAGCAAACTCCCGGTCGAAACACCGAATCGCTTCCGTCGCAGAGCGTGGTTTGCCACCGTGGCGTGCCGTGAAGTCCGGACCGAAAGCGCGGACCGAACCCGGCCGCGAAGGTATCGTAATGGAAATATAAAAATTCTGAAAAATTAATTTCCTATTTGTGTGAATAAATGATGAAATTAATTATAATTCATATAACTTGTTTTACGGTGGTCTTTCGGTGAGGATTAAATCCGACCGCGCACCCTCCTCCCCGAGGCCCCTTCTGTCCCGGAAACCGGACACCGGCCCAACACACCAATCGGAGCGGCCCGCATAACGGGTGACGCCAAACCGATGAAGGATGAGCCGGCTCTCAGCTGAGAAATCATGTTGGCCGTGGCCGCGAAGAATCGGCGGCAAGCAAACGTGTTGCTGGCACTGACGGATTTTCTCCGCCCTTAAGCCGCGGTGTGGCCAGGTCAAGAATATGCGCGAAAGAATTATTAATTTTCCATTTAAATTACGTTCTGCTCGAACGGAGGCTCCCACGGGGTCGATTTTTTGCCCGATGCTAACGTGCGCTTGCTCTTGGAACACTCTCTCCCGGACAGATACCAGCTACTCCTATCATCCGGCCATCCACGATGAAAGTTTCGTTCGGCGAAAGCAACGACGGAACCGGACCACCTTCACGCTCCAGCAGGTGAGTTTCGTTCAATCGCTTTTCCAGAAGCCGGGGTTTCTACGAACGTTCCTTTTTGGCTAATTAATGTTTCACTCCACCGCAGCTCGAGGAACTGGAAACGGCCTTCGCCCAAACCCACTATCCCGATGTGTTCACCCGGGAGGATCTGGCGATGAAGATCAACCTAACCGAGGCCCGTGTGCAGGTATGTCGTTGTCGTAGCCGGAGCACGAGAAGTGCATATGCTCCGAAAATGAATTCGGAATCTGCTTTCTGGCCCAAATGCCTGCCACCTGCAAACACTGCACCTTAGCTGGCCGGAAGACAGGCCGGAACTCAATTAGTAAATTGAACCCAACACTGTTCAGCCCTCTCGCCGAAGACTAATCGTAGTGAAAGCCTTTTTTTTTGGGCTGGATCCCAATGCAGCGTGGCACTTGCGGAAAAAATCCTGCTTCACGCCGGCAGCGTAAACCTTCAAGACAGCAGGACCTGACCTAACCCGGGCAATCCACCGCAGCGATGGAAGTGACGGAACTTTGTCGTCCTCTTCTCAGAAAGGGTCGTTTGTGACTAAGTTGAATGCAAAGAATGAACTACGCCGCACGTCGGATCGAAAAAACAACCCTCTGACATGTCCAAGGGCAAAGGCTCCCCAAAAAACTGAACACTGCAATGAAATTACCTCAAATTTGTGGCAGCTTGTTTGGTTGTGTCGTGTGTGCATATTCCCATCACCCGAGAACCTTACCGCCGTAATTCACTTTGCTCGCTGGAACGCTTCGTTGACAGCTTCCGGAAGCCGGACTAGGCTTCCGGGCGAAACCATGCATCGGTATTTCCGGTGAATAGTTTGTGAGGGTGTTTTTTTGCGGTTTCTTTCCCCGGACCTGTACAGGGAAGCCAGAAGGAAGAGCTCGCCGTGAAACGTCGTTAGCGAGACAAGTTCCCGAGAGGGTTTGTGCGGGAAGGTGAGGGCACCCGAGAACACACCGGGGAAAGATCTTGTCCCATAGCGTCGGAAGGCGAAGTGGATTTTTTGTGCAGCATGCTCTGGCGCGGATTTCGATGACAGGTTTTGCGCAACATCCATCGGACACGGAAGCGGCCCAAAATGGACAAGTGACTCTCGGGTGGCGACCAAGACCGAGTGTCGACCTGCGAGTGGGAACGGAGAGTGGGATTCGGTAAAATTTAATATTGCTCCGCAAATCCCATAATCCGATAATGTGATGTCGATGCCGGAAGGCTACTGGAAAGGCTAGAGTCAACCCGGTGGGGCCCCGGTTCCTGATGGACGTTGATGCTTCTGGCCAGATGAAGCGGCCACGGTACAGACAGAAATTACTTCACGATGGCCGTAGGAAGGTCTTCCAGGGTCTTGTTTTTTTTTCTCGCTTCTCCGGTCCTTCCAGTGGTCGACGGGATTAAAGTTTACCTCTTTGGGGGTGGGTTGATTGCCGCACGATGGTTCTAGGTGTCCGGGATTGTGGTGGCCCGTTGGTCATTGCAATCCGGAGTCGAGAGCACTTGACCAGAAGTTGACTTTACTTTCGGATCGGTTCACTAACGGACTTTCTCCATGTAATCTGTAGGTCAAGATTTGGATGTTGTTTCAAGGAAGTTGTTACTCTCAGAATGGCCCGAATGCCAGCTCATGAAGCGTTATTTCAATTATTTCTTAAACACAACCCACTCACGGGAAACCCGTCCGGTGACCGTCCGCTTTTTAATGTTTAATTATCTAGAAAGGGTGAAACCAAGTGGGTCCTTCGGCTTCCGGACATCGTCAGCGTCCACCTCGGATCCGGTGGAACCGGCTCTGGTCCATCTGTCACAAACTGACAGCCAACTTAACACCTCCTGCACGGCTTTTCTGTTGCGCAAAGCAAAGAAAGCGACACAAAGAGGCTCCACTCGAGACGGCCGACCCGGCCTAGTAGTGTACGATGCATTTACCCTACCTCGAGTGAGTTTCTCTCTTGTTGTTTATTTAATTTTGCATCGCCCGGAGACGTCAAGCATCCGATTGTGTTGGGCCGGCGGGAAAGGATTCTTTTTTGTACTCGTCTGACGCGCTCCATCCTCGAGGCTCGGCAAATGAAGTTTCATCCAGAAGCCGGCAAGGGCGCGCACACCGGGGCTAATGAATGGGACCGTGAGCCCCCGGGGCTGGCCGGGGACCTCGGTGGAAACCACTTAAAATTTCACTTCTCAACAAAGCACCACAAGCCCGGGCGTCGCAAGGATTCGGTCCCAGTAACTCAGCAAGCGTCGCAGTAGCCGGGGTGCTTTTGCAAAAAGTTCACTTCATTTTCAGATTTGCCTGATGACATCTTGATCCGCTGCGTGTGCGTTGGCCTCCCTGGGTGGCGGCTCTCGAGGACCCAAGGAAAACTCCCCGGGCCCGGCCCGTGAAGTTTGTGTAAATATAATTACGAAACAATTGAAGAAACAATAGCACAACGGCATGGCACTCTGTGCCCCGCGTACCAACGAAGCGTTGAAGTAATTAAAGCTTAAGGTAAACATCAATCAGAGTTTCGAAGAGAGAGGAAGGCCGGCTTGGAAGGACTTGCCGGTGCCGGTTCGGGCGGAGTTCCTTCTTCGAGCGCGTGTTCGTCCGTGTTGGGGCGTATTTCGAGTGCGTGCTTGTGTGCTCTGCAATAATTACTAATCATAAGCTAATCAGATATGCAGCGTGCGAGCAGGACAGCTGCTGGGAGAAAGAGAAAGAAAGAGAGAGAGGCACGGTTTCCACTTTCACGCAACAATGAACTTGTGTGTCGGGCTGCTAACGATCCGCTCAACAACGCGTGTATGTTCTTCAGAGATATAATTTAAACGTCCTTCCAATGTTTTAGCAACTTTATAAATTTATTTCGAAGTTTGTTTTATTGTAAATATTAAAAAATATTGATTAAGAACTTGGTTTTTAACTAACCATCATGTTGCATTCAATTTGGTATCCGATGCCTACTTGATGTGTCAGTGTGTCAAGCAATTTGATGGTTCTTAAAAATTATTAAAAGTAGGACAATGTTATTCATGTTAAAATAGTGTTCTACTTCTGTAAAATGGTTCCCATCTGTTACTGAAAGTAACAGATTGTTAACGTCGAAGTGTTTATTCCAAACTTTAAAACAAAAAGCAACCAAACCGGGGCAAAAAAACCATCGAAAGATTATCATTTTTTGGGCTTAAAATTGACGAAAAAGGAATGGTTTTAATTCATCATGCCCATTCACCCCTTCCCGGTGGACCCGTTTCAAACGCACCGGTAGTGGGGAACCCCGGAACTCCCTGGACAATTCCATTTACGCCGGTGTCAAGTTACAAATTGCCATCCGGGAGTTACTGGTTGCTCGTTGCGAACGAATTAGGGCAATCCGTGACGGCGGTTTACTTAGGACTCGCACGTTGGGCCACTCGGTTGGCTGAGCAAAGTGTTGCCCTTCCCGGCACGTGTCCGAGCGGTTCCGATTCCGTTGCGCCGATACATTGTCGCCCGCGCGTAACTCAATTACGTCAAGCAGTTTGTGTAGAATCCGCCAAAAAAAACGGACTTTCGACGCACCGGGAGTTGGTTGGCAATTTATGACATTTCGCAGAAGATATCCTGTTTCAAAGAAGGATATCCACCGGAGGACACTCTCTGCGGGTAAGATTAAAAACTAGTGCCACTCGTCTCGTCTCGTCTCGGCCTGTAGCGAGTTTATGTAGGTCACAAATGAGATCGTTTTCTTACAAATTGGATCCATTATGAAATTGCGTAGATAACCCGAGACGATACCATTTGACAGCCACACGTTTTGCGATGCTAATCTTATTACGCACTTGGCGCACTTCTTCAACTATGAAGCTCCCAAAATTGGTTTAGATATTTCTATTTTTTGACAGGTTGACAAAAATGCAGCATTTGGTGCGTTTACGTCAAACAGTGTCGTTGGCCCAATCTGTATGATTGTTTCTACCTTAATCATAATAATCACTCAAATAATCTAAAAAATATTCCCTTTTTCTGACGACGTCGAGCTTCGATACATTTCGAAACGGAGAACAGATTATCATCTCATTAACAGTAAAACTGTGACACAATTGGCAAATTGTTTCGAAAACTACCGGGCCAAATCCAGGGCCCTGGTAACTTAATAATCAGCGTACATTATTGCCCTGGCGGAGATCGGGGGACCAGCTCTCGGGTCGGCTTAGCAGATAATTATTATGTATTACTTGATTATTATTTTCATTAGTCCCCGCGATGGAGAAGGGAAAAACGCGTCCCTAAACCGAGCGAGGGTGCATTTCGTGTCGTCCGCGGCCGGCGATGCCGCTGGCTCTTGATTGCTGATTGTAAGTAATAACAGTTATTATTTTCGATTAAGCCGCGTAATGCCGAAAAGTGTCGACAGTTTCGGGTGGCGCCTGAAGTGGTGCCCGAAGTGGACCACAAACACATACACACCCGGAGGAGCTGCCGTGAAACAGGATTACCGCGTGTCCCGGCGTGGCGGGTGTCATCGCTGGTTCGCTGTCTCCGTGATGGTGTCGGTCCTTTTTTGTTTGGGCACGAGATTTTCCCGTTCACCAGTTGGCCAGACGCCGACACGGGAAGGGTTCCGGAGCCGGAGCCACACCGGAAGCCACATGTGTTCATGATCCCGTTTGCCCTAAGGATCCTGTGTCGATACCCTGGCCGAAGTCGGCCCTGTCTGCAGGATACACCCGCCAACCGGAGCGTCAGCCGCGACGGCATAAGGGGTTGAAATCCACATAATCTGTTTATGCACCTATTACGGCCGCTGTTTCCTCGAGGGACCGAGGGACCCGCGGGCCATCGATGGGCTCGCCACTGGCTTACATCGAAAGGCCCGTTTTCATCCGGTCTTTCCCTTCAACCGTTTGATAGTTTTTATTTCGAGTAGAATGGAGAGTGAATTCTGGAGTTTTTTTCAACGACCGGAGCTTCGTTGTGCGCTTTGCACATTTGTTAGCTGTTGGTCTTCGATTGCGTCGATGCTGGGCGTTCGGATTGTGGTTTCCGGCGAAAATATGTTCCGTCAAGTGAGGGAAACCACCGACAAATCATTGCCTCGTGGTATTGTATTTTTTACCAGAGCTAAATGGGATTGAAAGGAATAATGATGGGTTTGGGTGCTATTAAAAAGGAAATCGTAATTACTAGTCTGAATCTATTGTACATTATTTTACAATTTTTGCCTTGCAAATACGTTTTGTCTGTTGAGGTTCTAGTATTTATTTCCTAAAGTTTTTCTTTGATTTTTCAAAGTTTCTGTTGTACTGTTCTTTGCTAGAGTACATTTTTAAAGGTTTTGTTGATTTTAATATCTAGAAAGCATTGTTGTATGTATAATCTTGTGAAGGTTGTTTAGGTGAGCTTTTCATACCAAAGACCAGAATAATCCAACCTTTGAACCAATTTTTATCATCTTCGCTCCGCGCTCTAGGTGGATTCGTCGCTTTTCGCGTCCCGTTGGACCAGTTGCAGTTGCGAACGAAAGGGATTTCGTTTGATAAACGATTCACCGATACGCGAACGAGATACACCGAACGGGTGCCGCTTCGCAAACTATTTGTTCAAACCCGTGATCTGTTGAAAGGGTGGCGAAAGGGAGAGACAGAGCAAGAGAAGGCGTCCCCTGGCCTCGGACTGAAAAATGTGCAACGGGATAAAGAATTAGTTGGATCAAGTGTTTATTGTGGCCTTTGATCCCTCCATGATGATCTGGCTGGTTGGCTCGGGATGGATTGGCGTTTTTCTGTTTTCACAATTTTCCCAACAACACCCACAGCGTCCGGCCACGGCACGGCAAAGTTCCACGAGGATTCCGGCCCCCCAGCCGGTATGGGATTAGCGGGGCTCGTTAAGGGTGCGCCCGTTGATGGGTGATTGAATTAGACACTATTTATTATCGTTTGTCGATGCGAGAACCACAAAGCCCAGTCGGCAAAGCCGAGAGAAGGCAACCAAACAAAACAAAAAGCATTCCAAATCTACTTCCGTCAGCCAAGGGACCAGCTTGGCGGATGACGTGGGCGAAAATCCACACGAGTTGCGGCATTCCGGAGGCCGGAAAAATGGCAGCCAAATCCACTTCAGAAATTGTTATTGATGATCGGCTATCCTAAACGGATCCGGGCTGCCCGGGCCCCCAAATCCCTTGGTTGATTATCGACCTGCGGTTTCTGGGTTGGCAGCCGGTTTCCACCGTTCACTAATGCCCCGGGCCACTGGAAGATTCATTGGGCGGTTGGGTGAAAGTAATGCAAAATTAAGTTGAAAGAAATGTAATATCCTCCGAGGGTTTCGGGTTTGGTGATTGAATTTCTCTGCCATGCAAATCTTCATCCTTCGACCGGAGCCTCGGATCCTCGCAGTGTCTCGGTTGCAATTACCGAATGGAAACAATGAATTCGGCGCCCGAAAACCCTATTAGTGCGGAGGTATTGGTTTGCGAAATTGAATTCTTAATTATGATTAACTTGTGCGAACTTTCTTGCCGGGCAGCATGGAACTTCCCGGGCTCAAAGGACTTTCTCAACTTCCCACCAGCGTTGCGAATGCCTGCGAGCCGTATCGTACGCTGACTTCTGAAGTCCTAGGAAATTATTATACATTTATTTCTAAACTTTAATGGATTTAAGAACGTGAATGGCTGAAGGATGTTTTATTGAGCCATGCATATCGGAATATGTAAAATAATAACACGTTCCTATCAGTAATTAATTTTACATTTTAGTTGGAAGTTTAATTTTTGAAAGTGTAGGTTTCTAGTTGCGAAAGTGAATTTTACTATTTATTTAAAATTATGTAAGGATGTTGATGTATTTTCTGAAAGGTTTTGGTGTTAAAAAATTTCTTTTAGTAATTTATGCACAATCATTACAAACATCCATTTGCTGGATTAACCCGTTAAAGAATTAAATTAACAAAAGTTTGTTAATTAAAACAAATAGAAAACCACCAAAAAGCAGAATCCACTCCTTGCTAAGCCAAGGGACGCATCCTAACTTTAGTACCCCAAAAAAACGAACAATCTCCATGGAATCTGAACTCCAGCAGCAGTTGCTCTGGTCCCACCGCCATGATGATTCTCGTTTGTTGGGGAAAAATTCATTTCATTGCTACCCATTACCGTTAGAGCCGGAAAAGCGTGGCCATTATGCCGGAGCGAGAGAGAGAGAGAGATAGACACGCACACAAAGAGACGTGGAATCGAGGCGCCGGAAAAGGGTGGCCATGGAAGAGGGAAAAATAAATTACGCCCTCCCGTCCGTCCGCGAAGGTTCCGTTCCTTGCACAGGAAGCACACGCTCACAGGACTTGAGACGAGTGCCCGGCTCTTAAGGCGCATGTGCACCGAAACAAAATGGAGAAATACCGTCACCAACACACACTCGCCCACTGTTTTGGTTCTAAGCTCCTAGGAAAAATCCAAAACTCCTTCGTTTTGGCAGCCAAAAGGAACTCGTCTGTGTGTGGGGCAGTATTTCGAATTCAATCAGCCAATTTTCGTAGCACGTTTCAGACCCGCGCTCCGCTCTATTGGTTTACGGGGAGCGGCAGACCCAGTGCCAGGGAAAAGTATGTCAAACGTAGGCAGTGAGGGGCGCTCTGGACCCCTGGGTCACCCGGTCCGCAGACTTTGGGGGCCAAAGTGAATTTTCTCCTTCGTCTTCGCCGCCGGAATTGAATTTGGTTCGTTATTTAAGCTACTGATTTGGTAAAGAGAGCAAACGAATCAGGATCTCGGGGCCGCAGGTGGCGCGGAGGCGGAGAATTGAAAAATAACATAAAGCACCACATTTCCTCATATTGCCGTGGGCCTCACGGTGGCCACGGGAGCTGCTCGCTCGTGCACGATCCTCACGTTTGCCGTAGCAATTTGCGAACGACGAAATCTAATTCCGACGCCCGCTTCGCTTGTTCCTCGGTTGATTGCAGGTCTGGTTCCAGAACCGGCGGGCCAAGTGGCGTAAGGCCGAGCGGCTGAAGGAGGAACAGCGCAAACGGGGCGGCAGCGGTGGCGGTGGTGCGGACGGGGCCGACTCGCAGCTGATGGGCGATAAGGTAAGTCCCGGAACCTCCCGAGGTAGCGGGGTTGGATGTTCTTTAAAATTCTAACGCAAGACATTCCGTGCTCCCCTTCAGCTCGACACGGACAGCCGGGACTCGAGTCCGGACATTACCGGTGATGCCGATGACGACGATATGCGCAGCTCGAGCGTGCCGCCCATGAGTCCGCGCGTGGACTCGGAACCCGAGCGGCCCTCCTCTTCTACGCAGCTCAACTCAACGCACTCGCACTCAGCATCCAACAGTGCCGGAACACCGTCACCGGGCCTGAAGTGAGTAATTCTAAGGATTACGAATTGAACGCCAGTTCGTGAGCTCCGTTACCAATCACTTCCAACTTCCATTGCACCAGATTCGCACCGTACTCGGTGCCGAGTCCAGCACCGTCCGCCTCGGCCGATTCACCGATCGAGGTCGGCGGTCCAATTTCGCTGACGACCACATCCAGGACTCCACCGAGCGAGTCGCCGCACCATGTGACCAGCAGCTCGATCGCCAGCCTGTCGACGGCCACCACGACGCCCAGCTTCAGTAGCCACATCTTCGGGAACTTCACCGAAAGGTAGGCTATCGATCTTTGAATGAATTTCATTTAGCCGTGAACAGAAAAGGACATAACAAGGCAACATAATAAGTTAACGGGTGAATTTTACTATTGCATACTTGGCGTAATGTTTGAGTATAGGAAATCAGGCGCCTGAATGTAGGCAATCTTGAGGCTAGATACTTGGATTGACGCCTAAAGATATGAAATTAATACTACAGTTTTTCGAGGTCTTTGTTATTGTTGTCCTTGAAACAACATAAGGTCCATTTTATAATGCTGAACTAAGGATCATACAAACCTAATCGCATTGGCACTTCACAAGCACATTTCGATTCAATGCAAATTCTCGGTTCATAAACCTGCCTAATGAAAGGAATGAAATTCAATTGACATAAACATTGGCCTTCGTCGCGCTTTGTTAATCGCTTTTTCCCACCCGCTTTGAGCCGCCCTCGAAACGCCCGCCCAAAACGGTGACTTCAGCTTCAGCGTCCCGTTGATTTGTTTGTCCAACGGGCGCACGCTTTTGTCCGCTGCTCAGTGAAAAGGACCTTCCCCGTTTGAAGGGGAAACAAAGATCGGTACACGTGCCGGGCCGTGCCGTGCCGTGACACTGACTTACGCAAACAAACCGCCACCGTTTTGCTCGGGCCTTCGATCGCTCCCCCGCATGCAAAACGATCGGATAATTAAGACATCATCAGCGGCAGCAATCACGATGCTCCCGAGTATCCCGAGCCCGACTGGTGTTCCGAATGTGAATGTGCAAGGAATAACTACGACCACGTCACGTCACGATGCGCACAATTTAGCTCGAAAGGAAACACCGGGAAGAGTGCCTTCCTTCCTGTGTTCCCGGTCCTTATCCGAGTTTCCGGTCCGGTTTCGGGGCTCGCCGTAATGCAATTAAGATCTTTCGCGCACAGCACGTGTCACGCACGGCGGGTCGTGCCGGTGTGTCGGAAGTCATTCACGTCATCCAGCGCCGTCAGCCCGTCGTGGTCCGGGGAGGGGGTCCGGGAAACAAAGGCCGCACCACGCAGTGTTTGGTGCGGAGTTTTGGAATAACATTTGCCAAATATTGTCGTTAATTGTGCCATACACGGTCGAGGAGGGTTCGTGCAGGGCACAGAAAGGATATCATGCGTACTTGACATTGCCGAAAAGGGATCTGGGGTCCCCAGCGGGGATTCCCGGTGACATTTAGACGTCATCGCGCTACTTACAACGACCCAACGCGAAGGGCGTTACAGGGACAAAACAACGTTCACCTCGTTTTAACACATTAAAGGCCTTTGACCGCACGAAGCTTGGCTCAGTACCTTAAAGCCCTCATTACGGGGATGTGTTTTTTAACAGCGACAAACACTGGGGGTTCCCTTTAATAGGGTTGGTTTATTTTTGTTAAACTCACCCACTTATGTCCAGGGAAAAAAAGGTTTCACACCAAAGGCCGTTACTCGGCCAGCATCGAAAGTTTGCTACTTCTGAGAAGTTGGACAGGAAATCGATTTGATATCGAAAACTGCTTAAAGCAATGGACCAATGCGGGTCTTGCCACCCGAAAGAAAACTCCAACCGACAGACGGGCAGACCGTCTCGCAGCGCCCGAACGCAAAACAATTATTTACCTTTCGGAAAAGCAATTTTCCGCAAATTAAATTTCGTCCCCCACACACCGGCGGCAGACCGGGCAATTAGGCGGGGGGCGGCCATAAAGCATTGGGCAAATAGGTTTAAAAAGGCGGAAAAGCATCCACAGCAGCGTCCGGAAGATGGGTCCATGGCCCATGCATGCGTGTGCAATAGACCGTCCAACATAAGCGCTCACGGTACTAAAGTTCCGACCGGCGGCAGCGTCCTTTGGGGGGTTGCCGCCCGGCCCGGCTCGGTTGGTTCGGGAAATTTTGACGGCAATCCTCGGCGGACCCGAGCGATGGCGCCCGGCGGATCCAGGAAGTTCGCCAGGAAGGTAAACAGATGGTGTTCCAATATTAGCACAGGAGATCGAGCGGAACTAAAACCCGCCGGCAGATCGTGTGAGCGTGTTTTTTTTTTTGTTGGGGAGCCGAACGAAACAATTCACCAAAACGATTAGCTGCCGCCGGATGGTGCTCGAAATTGAGTACGTCATTGTTAAATTGTGTTTCAGGCAAACAATGGGCACCGTGTGCGCGGCCCGATGAAATTTGGTGTTAGTTTTGCGGCCGTTGTTTGATTAGTTTAATTTCTGTCCGAGATTACGGAATGTCCTCGATGGTCGACTTTTCCTGCGAACGTAGATTAGGCCACTAGATTGGGCACTAGATATGAGTTCTCTGATTTCAATGAACTCTCAAGAAAATCATGCACCATTTGGAACTCGATTTTGATAGAACATAAAATGTCAGGTTAATAGCTTGCCTGGCCACTCGAAGGACATCGGACTTCAATATGGATCTTTCTCAGTGCCGGGACCACTCTCGAGTGTATCGACCGTGTTGTGTTGGCCAACGCTCTCAACCCTTTGTCGGCGGGCTCGTCCTTGAGAGTCCCGGGGTCAGCAAAGCAGCCCCGGGGTGTGCCGGTGGCGGAGACTTGATTTAAGTTGATTTTGACAAGCGTAACGTAATATCCTTTCCCAGGACCCGGTGGGTAGGACTTTTCCCTCCCGGGAACCGCCGCTGCTGTCAAGGATCTTTATGCATTTTCATATTTTCTAATGCTCTGCCACTTTGTTCGCTCGATTTTTTTTTACATTTTTTTTCTCTTGCTACCCACCAGAGGGAATGGAAACGTCTTATGGAGCGGTACTTTAAAGTTTCATGAAACTCTTGAAGCAGCACTCTGCTCTTGAACACCGAATGCTAATGTTCCTCCATGGAGAAAGTACGGGGCAGGTTAAGAGGATTCACGGGAAAAGTGTTCCGAGATTCTTTCTTGGCACTCTCTCTCTCTCTCTCTCTCTCTCTCATACAGGCAGTAGTTTCTTCCCTCTCTTTGCTACAATCCGTATTGCGTTGAGAGCTTTCTTTTTGCACATTTTCGAATCAAGACAAAGACGACGACGCTCAGCTCAGAACTCCCATCACAGAGCTGCGCTCCCCAGCGTACTTATGCAACGGTGACTGCTTGGTGGTAGCACGGCACTAGCCAAGGATATGGGGTTTCTGGGGACAATTTCTACCGGGGAGATTCAATTAGGATCACTCCCGCCCCGAGCAACCCAGAGGGGGGCCGGTCTCCGGGGGGCTTTGATTGGCTGCCCCAGCGTTGCATCATCGTCTTCGGAGGCGCCCAGACGGAGGGTCCCATCCCATTGGGGGCCGGGTTGAAATCCGGGCCACATTATTGAGCCGGGGTTTGATTTGGAGTGGCTCGAATCGTGCGCCGGTGCAGAAAATTGGTGTAGCGGTGCGGTGATTGAATTACGCCGATGCACGAATGCCGATGTTTGACATTTTTCGCGACTGACAACGGGCGTCACTAAGTGTGCTCTGAGATTGATTCGATTGAGATTTAAATTTATGCTTTTTGATAGAACAATTTTGTGGGGGGCTGATGTTGGACCTTCGCGCGATTGCTAATATTATGGCCGTGATTTAATCGTAGATTAAAAGACTGGTGTTAGGTCTGATAATTGATGTCTTTTGGGGCCTGTTCTTCGATTCGAGATCCTTCCCTCGGTTTTGCGCTGCACTTTTCCGTTACGCAATAAAGTGCTGTAAAGTAAATCAAATCACAACAATCGAAACCAATCATACCAACGGGCACACTGTCCGGCGAGCACATTACCTAAATGATGTTATCAATTGCAGTCTCATCAAATGGCAATAAAACACCCAATTCGGTTGCTTGGCAGGGAGAACCAGCAAGAGTGTCCTGTTGGAATCGCAAGGGCGTAGACGCGTTTTCCGCACACAAACGCAAAGGGTCCGATGGTTTGTTTTCGGTGTCGTCCGCCGCATCGTTCGATTGCGCTAGGAGGGGCTCGGAACCGGAAACCGGAAACGGCACGCTTCTTAGGACGTCGTCCGCCAAGAGGACCAACAACATCATCATCGTCGCCGCCGGCCCGGTGGCACTTGCTAATGACATCAGCAGTTTGCTCACGACCTGCAAGGGGCCAACTTAATTTCTGCACCAAATCTCGGCCGAGGTCCTCGCGAAGGTTGGCTCACGCTCCCTCCCCTCCCGAGGATGATCTAAATTGTCAACTCAAACCTACAAACCGTAATCCCACTCAACAAACAACCAGGACTGCGGATTCCAAGAGGGTCCCTCGAAGTCGGAGACAAAAAATCAACAACAATTGGCTAAAGGACGATCCAGCACCCTCCGAGCGCGGGGCACACGCGCGGCGACACGCTGCACCACCACCCCTAATGAACCGGTCCCTCCTTCCGGTGGCATGCATTTGGCCATTGAACGCTCCATTTAACCCTCCTCCTTTGTGTGGCGTTTTAGGGCCAACCTTTGGCCCGTCTTTTGCTGCATAAAGATGCTCGGCTCACTCCACGGCCAGGACGAAGCATTTATCATTCTCGGGCCGCACTTCTTTTTTATGCTCTCGCCCGACTCTCACGGAGCGCAGAAACCGCTGTTAATGCTGTTTTCGGGTGCGAAATGCGCTTTGTTGTGCCCTCCCTTTTTTATGTGACCGTCCGTTCCGCATCGAGGTCACCGAATGGAGAAGCATAAAAAGGAAGGCGCCCGAAACCGGAAAAAACGCGCGGCGAAGAAGTGCATCCGGTCCGAGTGCTGGAAAACGGGGGTAGCAAACGGGCAACCCCTAATAACCCGGATAAAGTGCGGAATAATGGTAACAGTTAAAAAATACACTTCGAGTTCGCCGCACACACAATGGCAACATGGAACCGCCTGCGGTTTCCGAAGTCATTACCGCACGCTCTCCAAGTAATTGAAGGGTGCCCTGGGCTGGTCACGGGGAACGGGTTGCTGCCTGCCTGCCTGCCCGCCGAGGGGCAATCTGGGCCGAGGTGCCCCGGTCCCTGGTGGGCGCCGGTCTTCGGTAGGCCGTTCTATTTACATGATTAACATTTAAGCGTCTCATATTGCACGGCTGGGAGTTCACGGAATCCGGATCATGCCCTCGAGGTGTCACCACGGGCTTGCGGTGGTGCCCCGAAGTGATTAGTCCGCTCAATATGTTACACTTTTTGCGCTGGCTTCGCTGTTTGCTCATCTGGATGCGCCCTTGCGTTGCCCCGAGCCATGTAAAACATGGCCTCGTGTAAACATCTTGTGACCGCGTTTCACAAATCGACTCCGGGTAGTTTAGTCGCTTTATTTTCTACACAAAAAAAACAAAACTCTAGTCCAACGCGACGGAGTGCATGGGAGTTCCCTTGACGCCGAGTCCGGTCACCTTGAAGAGCGCTCCGGCCGGGGCCGGTTGTGGCGATTTGAATTCCTTCGCCGATGTCGTCACGTAGAGGATGTCCAAATTGGGGCCACCGAATGCCGCCGATGTCACCTGTTCGCACGGCAGCTTAATCTCCAGTTCCACCTTACCCGTGCTGTAAACAACAAGAAGCGCTGTAGAATCGGACCTGGCGGACCACCTAAACACCGTTACTCACGTGGAGTTGACCTTGTACACGGTGGAACCACCGAAGGTGGCGACGTACAGCGATCCTTCCGTATCGATGGTCATACCGTCCGGAACGAACGGTGGTCGCTCGCCGTCAACACGGAAGTCCACGACGACGCGCCCGTTGGCTGAGGATCGATAAACAAACAACAAACTCTGGGGGTCACCAAATCAATCACAGGATGGTCGCAAAACTTACACAGATCGCCATTCCCGTCCACTTGGTGCTCCTTCACGTCCAGATCGCACGAATCGATGTAGTACAACCGGTCACCGGCCGCATTCCAGCACAGTCCGTTCGAGACACCGATGCTCTTCTTGAGCGTTACGAACTGGCCACCATCGGTGGCGTCATAACGATAAAAGGTACCGAGGCGCATCTCGAAGATATCACCCTTGGCTTCCAACCGCATCGTACCGGCGTAGAGACGGCCCTTGCTATCAACCTTCCCATCGTTGAACCGGTTGTCTGGCATGTCCGGTTCGACCTCGCCGACCGTTCGCACGAAAGTGGCCGTCTCCGAGCGGCCATCCCAATCGATCAGCGTCAGCGTGCGGAAGGTGCCGATAAGAAAGTGACGATCGTTGCCCTTCACCGGCACGATGAATCCGATCACCGGGAAACCCTCTGGTGGATCACGAAGATCACATTTTGAAAGTTAAGCACACGGCACACCAAAAACGGGACACGTCACTTACCGATGGTTGCGTTGTAGGTCTTGTTCTCCGCGTAGTCATAGCGATGGATGGATCCGCCGTAGATATCGTTGTAGTACAGACTCTGGCGTTCCACGTCCCAGTGAGGACCTACCCGAAAAGGAAGCACAATTATTACAATGGCAGCGAAAACCCAGCACAATCTCTGGCACGCACCTTCACCGAGCACGGACAGTGGCGACGGCAGCTGTTCAACCTTGTACGAGGACATCGCGAAGACGGTCTTGTTGCCAGCAGGTTGCTACGATCGAATAAACCGTTGGCCTTCTTCGAGTGTTTACTTTTATACCTCACAGGGGAGGCTCGGAGCGTTACGGGCGATGCTGTCAGTTGCTTCGGCTACCGTTATCAGTAACGCTGCACGGTGAACCGAGTAAAGTTGACGCGTTATCAAGTTTCGGCTCAAGAAAAGACATTAAAGGATGTGCTGTGTGCTTATCGATCGGCTATACGGAGCCCAAATCCGGCAGAATGACTGGGAACGGATTTCGGGCGTGTCGGGTTACGGAATGGCAGATAGCGGAGTCCACGGAGCACTGAGCCGTACAGGTTTAGGATTTTTTTCTTAGCTCCTCGTTCCGGAGCTAGGTGATAGGCATTCAAATCTTCCCAGCAACACACGTCCGTTGATAGTGAGGCTGTTGAGGTTTTTTTTGGGGGGATTACATTGGGCTGTGTTCGAGACAACGTGTGATAAGGTTGCATTGAAAGAAACGGTTGTTTTTTGAAACGAAAATCAATATCTACGCCGAGACCGGTGAGCAGCCGCCTTTTGGTAGTGTCGGTGTCGGTAGCCAAGATTACGCTGGCAGCCGCACTCGCAATGAAACAATCGTAATTCATTTTATGACCACCATTTGGCCACTACCAAGATCAAGTTCAAGGGCCGCCAGCCGTTATATAATGAGCCTGTGCGGCGTGCCTCTAAGATGTTTGTTTACGTGAGGTTAATTGATTCATTTTATAGCATTACAGAGTGGAATTAAATTATGGTGTTTACGCAAACAGTAGATTTGATGTGATTTTTATTAAAGTCGGACTATCAGTGCAATGAACCGTGTATCACCGTACTGACATTCCACTTCAATCGTTGAATTGCGCAATTTAAAACCTATGTAAATTCTCTGTAAAATGTAATGTAATACAGAACCATTAATTAATATTCATGTTGACGACACACTTGGCATGTTAAATTTTGTTAAAAATTTGTTCATTAACAGCCCCCTAAATTAGCACACCAAAAATGGCCCCAACATTTGCCAACTTTTAAATCCGAGCCGACAACGGTGCGGTGACGATTCGGCTCTGGCCGCCGTTCACCGAAATCACATCAACATATCGCATCGTTTGATGTTGTCTGATAATTGATTCCCTTTTGCTGGAAAAGTAATTTGCGCTCTGCATAAATCATGAGCCCCGTGCCTTCATTACAGAGACAATCTCATTGCCGGGTGAACGGCCACCCGGGGTCCGGGCCGCTCTGAAAGTGGTTCAGATTCAATTATCGGTACCAGGTCTATGTAATATGGAGCAACATGGTGGAACGGTCCTGGTAGGTAAAAACAGGGACACGAACCCATATCACCCGCCCGGTGCTCCGAGATCAAAAAATCACTGATTAATATGTGCGTTGGTTTCACTTACTTACCCAAAATGCAATAATTACCCACGTTGGGTATGCTAATTTATGCTCGAAACTTTCATCGCCGGTCGCCGCCAGCCGTACCTTTTGCCGTGAGCCGTAAACTTAACGACTTTTTATTCGATTGCATTTCAATTCGGTCGCCTCACGTTTGGCTTCCGGCACCCCGGATTGCAATTTTGATTTGAATTTTGTGGCTTTTAGTTTTTTTTTGCGGTGAGTGTTTTTGGGACACCCAACAGGGCGATACTTCACGCTCACTCCACCGTTAGCGGGAAATGTATACGGGCGCGGGGCCAGAAAATTTTGGGCCATCGTAAAACCGGAGCGAACCGGAGAGCATTACGGAGCCATTTTCTTTATTTTATTTGCCAGGGTTTTCCGCCTTTCGTTCGCTTTTCCGTCCACCGCCACCGATGGCGCAGACCGCGGTGCGCTGCGTTTTGATGAAATAAAATTTTATCATCATCATACTTTATGAGATGTAATTTGCATTTTTCACTCCCCCGCGGCCCGCTCGAGAAAAGGATCCACATCTACGAAGGATCACCGAACGAGTGGCCCACTAATACATACGGTATACGCTGGGACACGAGATGACTGACATAAGCTCCATTCGCTGGAGACAGCCGACGAAAGAACGGGAAAAAGGGCACGAAGCGACGCGAGGTTCCTTGGTGGGCGGCTCTCGGCTGATGCTTCTCCCGGGACGGAAGTCGCGCGTATTTACAATTCACGTGGGGAATTCTCGTCGGATCTTTGGCTCACCACCGGAAACGCTTCACCAACGGACGGAGCGCATCCGGGAGCACCGGGTGCCCGGGGTGTCACAAACATCACTTTCACATCGTGAATTAGTAAATTGCCAGCATTACTGTGGCTCGCGCTTCCCGTTTTATCTCCGCGCTCGTGTTCGGCTCGGTGGCTCCGGGCTGATTCGCCGGGGCTGAAATCATCCATTTTTAACCGCCCAAATGAAATAAAACTCAGTTTAGCTCATTTTAATGCACTTCGCGCGAGTTTTTACATGCTAGCTCCCGCAATAAACCACGAATTTCCTCGCAATACTCGCACCGGAACCACGGAACCGGAGTACTAGTGTAACGGTGGTAATCGTGCCGGTTTGAAGTGATGGGAGCGCGAGGAGAGTGCGACGGCCTGGGGCTAAGTGAATTTTGGCCAATAAAAACGGTAAACCGAATGGTGAAGGCCACGGTGGCTAAATTGTTTTTAGGTTTTCTTCTTCGACAACGACGACGACGACGACGTGGCTTGTCCGCGTGACCCGTCGCTGCAAATGCGTCGGAAGTAAACTAAGGGCGTAAGAAACCTTTTATAGCACCATGAAAAAGTTTACGAATTTTTAAAGGTATAATATGGAAAAAGTAAAACAATTAATCTTATGCAACTGCATACCTTCTGGTGTATCGGATAGCTCAAAAATGTTACCTATGAAGTTCACCTAAAAGTAGGCAATCTACACAGCACCACTTACGACACGAAATACGCCTTCGGGTATGCAATCCGAAATGCACAAATATGCCTCTTGTTTGGTATGTTCCCTTGTTGCATAACTTTTTTCGTATCTTAATTAGAAGTGTAAGGCAACTGTCTTGTTAACCTTTGTTTAAAAGAATTCCTGCACATCCAGCTATTAAGATATTAGAACTAATCAGGCTTCTAATTAGAAGGTGTTACAAATTCTTTTTTTTTTGTATCTTGGCAACCTTATATAGCGATCTTGGTGACTTTATAAAGAAAGAGTATAAAAAAGGGGTAATCTTAAACAATAGAGCCATTAGAAAAATGTTTTCTACCTCGCAGGAAACACTCAGTTTCAGTCAATAGCCACTGTCGAATGTTGCGCAGACAGTATGAAGAACACCCGTAAATTGAATCATGGAAAAGACAAAGACAATGGCCAACAATGGAACACCCGGAAATGAAACATAAAATCGAGAGACAAATGTCCCTCGGTCCGGTTCGCAGTTTTCCTTCTTCGGCTTTCGTTTGTCTGTGTGACGGACGTTCGAATGGCGAATGATAAAAGCAAACGGTACCAACACGTCGCCAAATTGGTTTGCCCGAAAGTGGGCGGAGTTGATTACGAGTTTTCCCGGTTGTGGGGGAGGAAAGAGAACTCGTACTTCCGCACGGCGGAGTGGACAAATGTACGCGGCAGAACCCCGTAGAAGTAGCGGGGCATTTTCGCGACGAGACGACGAGAAGTGGGCATTAGACCACTGAAAAGAATTATGAAAAAATAAAAGATGAAACCAGTCCGTATCCTTTCCGCAAACGTTGGCCGCTGCTCGTTCCCTCGGAGATCCGCTCCTGGCGGGAGTCTTATGAATATTGCAATGCGGAGTGCCGGCGAAAGGCACCCGGCATAAAATCATAATCCGAATGAATACATTTTTATCATTTGGAATGCTTTTTTCTCATTCTTCCCCCGGCTCGGATGCGACGACGACGAGCTGGGAAAGGTCTTGTTTTTCCATTTCGCAGAGCATTTTCGAGGATGCCACTTTGCCGCTCCAGGAGCTTATTTTATTCCACTTGTGTTTGTTATTACCGTAATTTTTACGCAACAATGTCGGCCCCGAGCCCGGGCAGGCCCCCGAAACGGTGGATCGAGAAAATGGGAAAAAGAAATGGCCGCAACCGGAGTGAACATTTTTCCTCTTTAATATTATATCGGGGATAATTTGCTAAAACGATATTCAAACGAAGGAGAACCGGGGACCGAGGGCCACTGTCCCGTCCTGTGTTGCGATGGGAGTGGCGAAACGGAGAAACGAATTATGAATTTTAAGAATTCAGATACCGGGACATGTTCCCGGGGAGCGAAGCCTTCGGGTTCGGATTAAGTGCACGGAACGGAAGGAAAAGGCCCGCGTGCCGATGAGTGGGGCACTGGCAAGGAATCCGATTTTCCGATGAACCAATGCCTTTTTGGGGAGAAAAAGGAAAGCAAACTCGATCAATTATTCAAACATCGCGTTGCTCTTAGCAGAATGGCCGATTCGAATCGGGCCGCAGTTTTGTGTCTCACCAACAGTATATGTTGTTACGAGAATGTATTCGACATCTTTTTGTCTGAAGAAAATATTTAAAACAAAAAAGTTCAACCTTAAATTGTACAATGACCTGATTCGGGCTTCGATCATTAATCTCCAAAAACAAACCTCGATAACAACGCCCAACGTGGTAGATCAAGATTAATGAGCTTTGGTGGGTCAGCACCGCAGTCGTTCCTATATTATTTTCCAACCTAATTCCTGCTGATTGTCGCCAAATGATCGATCATCAACGACGATGATGATTTGGGGTACGGTTTCATGTTGGCCCAGCATGTCACCCGTCGTTCGCTGTTCGTAACCAACCGCTAGTGGCCACCGGAACGAAGTTTCGCCACTTTTGCCGGGCCGGCCGCTTGATTAGCTCAAGTGATTCGTAAATTAAATTGTATTCACATTTATTCAAATCAATTCGATAGCGACGCCCAAGGCGGTTGCTACCAAGTGCCGAGACGTGACGCGGAGTGCGTGTCTGGAAGATGGGCCTGCGCCTTGGCGACGATCGTGACGATCGCCGTCGTATTGATTGTCTTTCTCCCCGGTGATCCAATGTCCTCGTTTGGGTTGGGCCGTAAACCGGAGCCAGCCACGATCCGCGTGGTCCACAGTGAACTAATTAATCTTAATTATGACTAATAAAATTTGTTCATCATCCGAATTAGGCGCACCGAACGGGAGGGCTATTTGAATGCTCGTGAAGCGCGGCCCCGTTCAGTTGATTATCTTACAAATGCATGCATTTCACTCACGCACGGTGTCAAGATCCCGGTGTCCCGGCCGCGGGCGTGAAATTTCGTTCCGTTCCCTGGGGCCGGTAACGCACAGGACACAATTGAGCGATTCAGTTGACGGATCAATTAGTAAGCATTCCAACTTATGGGGCTTAATTGGCGTTAATTAATTTATTTTCATCTATGTTGTTTTGCATAAGTGCTCAATTCGATTGACGATGGCGATTCGCTCTTCGCGTGCCGTGGGAATGCGCCGAACCGCTATGCTCCGTGCTCTGTTCCCGAAAAGGGTGGCCGTTCTTTCTTTTCCATTTTATTACGCAACTAAACAGAACAGTCCCGGGTCAACAGATGAGTTTGAGACGACGCAGCCAATAAATGGAAGTCAACTCCTTCGTGTTGGACACCAATCGAAAGGCGCCACCGAGGTCGGTCGGTTGGCGCGTTATTTGATTAATTATTTAACTGATTATGCGTTTGATGTTTACTGTAAATATGCTTTACATACATACACAGTCCGTGGTGGCTTAACATTTCCATCCCGTCCCGATTACGCCTCGCTACGCCGCTGCGGCTTTCCTTTATGGATAATTCCTTCACGCGTTCACGAAGCCCTAAGACCGGCCGGAGCCGGGACCAGGCCGTAGGCTCTTTCCCTAATGAAAATCGGTTCAGATCCGAGCGGAAACACCCATACAGCACGCCCCAACATATATTTCAAAAGGAGAGAAATAGAGAGAGCGCGCGCGAGAGAGAGAAGGGAAGAAAGTGATGCAATCGTGAGCTTTATTGAATTAATAATTTTCACCGTCGGGCGTCGGGAAGGTGAGTTTGATTTCCCATTTCATTATTTACATGAGAGTCTCGGATACCCCGGAGGCTGCTTTCTTCGACCGTCGGATGCCTGGTGCTCACTCCCAACCGTGCTAGACGTGTCAGTAACGGCACAAATCCAAGCAACCCTAGCACAGCCGAGCTAAAACACGTGTTTTAGCTAATTTGATTTCCAGCTCCACGGTGCGAACGGTCAAGCCGTGTCGGACAAATCGGATCGAAATGCTAAACCGGAGCAACAACCTGGGGATCCTGGGCCGGATGCTGACAAGCAAGCAAGCCAAACTTCCCCGGAACCCATTAGGCAATGGTCTTGCTGGGGTTCGAAGACTTTGCTTCCCAAAAACCAAACCGGACAGTGAGAAACTTCTTCAAACTCCGACTCCGACCACCTCTCGGACTCGGCGTGGAGAAAGGATTTAAAATGCAATTAACCAAATCACCGACGACGAGCTGACCCACCCGAGCGGATGGGGATGGGTTGGGCCGGTTTTACTGCAATATTGATCAGCTTCACCGAGCATCAGCAACACCGTCGGTGTCCGGCCATCGATAAGTCCCCGTAGATGCTGTGAAGGTGATGAAACGCTCTCACTTCACCGGCCCGTGCAGGATGCAGACAGCCAGATGTTGGCCGGGGTTGCTTGACGTTGAAGCCGCTTGCCATTTAATTGGCATCACTCATGCACGATAATTAGATTGGAACTTTGTTTGATAATTAAGAGCCGGTCTTCGCCGTCATCACTGCTGAGCTAGCTGCTTGCGGCCGAATCGGATTTCCATTCGCCACGGTCGCAACCCGGGAAGAGCTTTCCGGGCACGGGTTGTGAGAGTGAAAATTAATTTACAGTACCAGAGCAAAGGAATCACTCACAAGCAGCGTAATTGAATCGCCACCCGACCGAACGGCGCCATTTTTTCCGCAAACCCTGGTGTAACTTTTGCAACCCGCCGTACCGTTGGTGGCCGTGTTTGAGATAAGAATTAGCAAATTAAACAGCGCAAATTACATCAAAAAGCTTGAGCAGCACTCCTCGGTGGTTCGAAATCTACCGACACCGACCCCCGGTGAAGGTAGGTTCTCTGCACCCTCTGCAGGAATCGTTCGCGTGTCGGTGCGCTAAATCACGTAACCAAACACTAATATTGCCACAGAAGATTAAACTTCCCAAACCTGCTCCTCGGGAGCCGGTCGCTGTGGCTGCGGCGTTCCGGTTTCATTTCATTTGGCGTTCACCGTTGGCGAATTTGAATTTCAAAAGAATATCAAAGAAGCGCTCCTCTTAAAATGCTGACCCAAGGTTTACAGACTTTCCGGTACCGAATGTTGAGGCCCCCGGCTGAATTATAAATTCCACCAATTTATGTTCCCACCGCGCGCGTGGCAGGTGAAAGTTAATTTGCCCCACCGCCCATTTCCCGACTCTTCTCGGCGTAATTGACGTAATTTTTGGCGCTCAAAGTTAGTGCGCCGTGCGCCCCAACCCGCGTCTCCTCACGGGGATTGAGGTGATCATTTTTTGGGCGCCGCTCCTTGAAAGGTGCTCCGTTCTGTGAGCTACGATGGCGCGCTAATTCGATAATTGGAGAAAGATTAGCGCTAATGAAATATGATCAAACGCGGCGGGACCGGCAAAGAAATGGACTGACAGTTTGATCCGGGACCCCCCGGTGGCACGTGTTTCGCAGCGTTTGCGATCGATTCGGATTTGGAAGCACTTAAATTAACTTACTCTAATAGTGTGTTGCCTTTTTCTACGCTCTTCCCAATTTCAGTAACGGCGGATTCCGGCCCGTGCTCGATAATGGACAACCGAGGACTACGCCACCACTGTTCTTGCCGCCGCACCTGGCATCGCTCAGCTCCCAGTTCAATCCGCCACTGTTTCCGAGCCTAAAAGGTTAGTATTGTCTGTCCGAGTTTATGAAAAGAATTTTTTGTGAAGGACCAATTCCTATTGCATACTTTTAGGCGTGTTTCGATTTTCGACGTTTTACATTGAAAATTCAAGGACATTGAACCATTTTCAATGCTCTTTTTAAAAACAAATTTAATACTCATTTAATCGTCAGTTTATTCCTTAAACTCACTGAAACATTCGTCAAAAGACGCCAGTTCCAACCAGCAACGCCAGCGACGGGCTGGGACCGCGTGGCCCGCCACCGTAGCGCCGGTCGAAAGTGATGCTAATTAATTATTCACGGCGCGCCAATATTGATAATTTAAACAGCATCAAATTACACTCTAACGGCATGATGGTGGTGGCCAAAGGCCGGGCCCACGCACAGTTTGTAAATCGCCCGACGGATGGGCCACGGGCCCGACTCGGAAAATTTAATAAACGAAAAGCGAAGGCAATCAGCTGCACCTGCGGTACACGCGGTGGTGACGGTGCTTCGTCGGGAGCTTTTTCGTGGCCAGGGCCGGGACCGGCGGCAGGAAGATGAGGCCACAAAATGACAACCATTTTGCGTTTGCAGCTCAACGCGCACCGGCAAGGAGCGACCGGCGAGTTCAAAGGCTCACGCGCTAGACACCCCACGGTTCACCGAAAACGGTGCGCCTCGCTTTTCGGGGGGGGGGGGCGCAATGTGTAGCACTAGAGGGACTCATAAGCATAAGAAGATTAGTTTTCTCCCCCGTGGTGGCCCGGCCAAACCGGCGGGATGATTGAAGTGCATCATCCGGCGGACGCAAGACACACGCGATAGTTTCCTTGCCGGGCTCAAGGGGTTAGTTTCGAGTCGGGGCTGAATTATTCATACACGATCCGCACCCAGCGTGTCTTGTGGGTTTTCTTTATCGTCCGTATCATATTCGGGTCGGTTGCTGGTACACAGCTTCGGAGAGATCAGTGGGTGTGCCCCCACCAGCTGGAACCACTTCATCGGAAGTGGCATCCACTGAACGCCACGACGGCACGACGCTCGCCTCGGTCGGGAGTTGTGTAAAGCAATTTTCCCGTGCATTAAAATGTAATTCGGTTTCGCGAGCGCGCGGGAAAAGATTTATGCTCGCGATACCCGTATTAGTCAGGAGTCGGTAGGGCGAAGTGGCGCTCCTACGTTCGGTTGATTGGAATGGGAGTGCTGCTTGCTGCTGGTATAAGCGGTATAAGAGATTGGTCCTGCTTGGGTCCTGCTCGCCGCAATTCGATTGGCAGCACGATCGATCGACCGATCGATCAATGTCAAACACAGCACAGCAGTATCAACAATCTAACACTTTCATGAAAATTACTTTTAACGGCGAGATCGAAAATAAAATATAAAAAGTTCCATGTCTAATAATATAAGCAACCCCCGGCACTGAAAAGCTTAATACTTTTTTAAAGCAGAAACTCCCAGCACGGCCGTTGATTGAAAGTAATCACACCGTAAAACGGTGCCGTAAATCGGATCGCCGATACACTCTCTGCCCTGGTCTGATGGTTGCCGGCACCGTTCAAGGCTTGCTTCATGATTGCTTCATGAAAGATTTACTTCCATTATGACTTTGTCGAATGGAGCTACTACGATGAAGATGACGATGATGATGATGGTCGGGTTCGGTCGGTTAGCTTCTAGTTACCCCATCAGCAGCAACTCGTAGTAGGCCAAGCAACTGCTCCCAAAAGCCGAGCCAAGTTGCGGGAACAAAGCCGATGCCGTTCCCGCCACCGGTTTACGTCCTTTACGGTAGGGCACTTTTCCACCTCATGGCACACCGGAACTGGGGCCACGGGCCCACACATCCGCCTGCCCCCGAGGGGGGAGCGGGCGTCGAATCGCCTTTTAATTCGTTTACCGACAGCAATATCAAGTTAAGACACCCGTAAAAATAAATTTAAATTTCATTACATCCGCTCCGCCCCGGGACGGCTTTTATGGGCCAAAACTTTTCCAAATTACCGCAACCGCAACGCGCGGGAAGGTAAAAATTACATTCACGCGGCGACGCCGTGGAGCGCGGCGACACAGGAAAAGTGGTGTTGGCTTTGGCTTTGTTGGCTTTATTTTCACCCAATTTTTACGTCCAGGCCACAGACGGCTCCGAAGAATTCCAATCCCGCACAGCGAATGGAGACCCGATGGAGACGCCACGCAGCCCCGACGGTGAGGCGCCAATGGAGACGCCTGGTGCCCGACGCTTCTTTCGGTGGCCAAAAGCGGCACAAAAACGCCACGTTTTTTGCCGCTGTGCTGGACACCGTAATCGCAACTCTGGATTAAAGTTTAATGAGATGAGCCAACCAGCCAACCAGCCAGCCGGAGCGATTGTCCGGAGGGCGATTGTTTAGGCAAATTGAGTTACAGAAAATTAAGCGGATTAAACGATAACCGGTACCGGCCCTCGAGGCCGAGGATCGATTTTTGTCGAGTGCAAACACCGGTCGACTTTTATGGAATTTATGGCTACTCATAGTGTACCTTAAATAATTGAACAGTATTTTCTCGGAAAAAGTAACACTTCTTTCACATTCTATCGCCCCAACAGCGGCCTTTCCCGGGCTCTGCTCGTGCTGTCCGGCTAAAGCACCGGCCACCTCCGGTGCGTCGTCCGTCTCACCAACGTGCACCTCTTCGACCGCCTCACACTCGCCGTCATCGGCCCACCACCACTCGACGGCCGGATCGGCCCTGTCGGCCATCACCAGTTCCGTGGCGGGCGCTGGCTCCGGGCTGCCGGATCCGCGGTCTTCATCGGTCGCCGAGCTGCGCCGCAAAGCCCAGGAACACTCGGCCGCCCTGCTGCACTCCCTGCAGGCGGCAGCCGCTGCCGGACTGGCCTTTCCCGGGTTCCACTTGCCACCGCTGTCGCTCCATTCGGCCCTCAGCAGTGGCCGGAAGCCGTCGGACTTTATCAGCGATCTGTCGATGCACCACCACCACCATCACCATCTGGCGGCCGGTGCCCACCATCTGAGCGGCCATTTGGCGAGCCTCCATCAGCATCATCACAACAACAACAATAGCACCGCCGCTGCGAACAACAACACCAGCGGCACGAGCAGCACAAACCCGGCGAACCACAGCCCCTCGGCCGGCTCGATGCTGGCCACCGATGTGCCCCGCTCACCCCGCACGCACACCGCCTCCGGTGGACATGAGAAATCGGACTCGAACGAGTAATGCCTCTCTATTTGAACTAAATTCGGTGCAAAAACCGTTGTACGTTCCGAAGGTGTTTTAGCGGCCATTCCATGTTTAGTGTTCTACGGGAAGTAAAATAGAAATCGCAATGAAGACGAAGTCTGGGGTGTAGAGTTTAGAATAAACAGGCGTGATCATCCTTTTCGGCCACCGGGCCACGCAAAACGATTATTTATTCTTTCGGTTGCTTGAGGCCGATTGCTACACTAAGAAACAATAAACTCGTGTTATCATTTATTTCATGGTTATCGAGGTTATAATTTTGTACGGATTGTAGTTAATGGAAAAAGATATGCAAAAAGGTATTTGTACATAGCGCGCCCGACACACAGTATTCTCTAGCAATAAACGTACGAATAAGGTAAAGCAGCGCAGTTCTGAGGCACGCCTTCGGCACGCGGTTCCGTTCACGTTATTCCGTATCGTCTCACGATTCCGATCAATCAACAATATAACAACACAGTTCGTAAGCTTCCCCGTAGGTCTGTTTCCACTTCCGCGAGGCCGCAAATAATGGTAGACATAAGATTTTGGAAGTGCGATTTCCAGACATGCGTGTCCGAACCGGAGAAAACAAACAACGCAAATCTGCGAACGTTAATGAAGAGTGTGGCGAAAAGTATTCTAAAAGTAATTTTCTCCGGAGCGGCACCGGCTAAAGAGTGCAGAATTGAGACGAAACCCGGAGAGTTTAACGCACTTTGCATGTAATTCAGTAGACGCCACACATGGGCTCGTTAAATACGAGCGAAGCACAGCACGCAGCCCCCGTGGCCCCGAGGGTTGGCGAGTTTGCACTAACAGTCAGCCGGTCAGTTCTAGTTCATTAACAATAAAGTAACACAATAAAACGGAACATATGCAAAACTAAACGCCAACAGTTGTTCTTTCCATCCGATACGAACTGTCGAAAATGGTCGTCGTTGTTCCTGTTTGAAGCTCCTTAAGCGTTCTTCGTTTGAGAAACAATAATTCTTGTTTGGCTCAGCATGGAGCGAATTTTAAACTAATATCACAGAACCAAAGCCTTACTTCGCCCATTCATCGCACGAAAGAAAAGTTTTTGGGAACCTAACCGATGCATATTTCGTTCAATTGTATTTCGAATTGAAAATGAATCAAGACCGAGTAGATTCCACATTTCAGCAAACTTATTTATTTACAGACAGTAATATTGAATTATTGACATGATGTCGCTATTACAACGATGGTGGTGGCCACCAAAGAACTTTTGATCTTGATCGCCACCCATTTCTTGTTTATTGTAACTCAGTTACTTAACCCGACTTTCATTTATTTCTCACTACGTTCACATTAAGTCCTTCAGAGTAACGTCCTTCCGCACGGCATTGTTGAAACCCTCCTTGTACCGGTACCAGATGGGGCTTTTGACGATGGCGTCGGTTCCACCTGGAAAAGCGAACGATGTGTTTGTTTTAAACCACTCGAGTTTCTTCACCTCATCGGATTATCGTCGCACACAGCTTCGAGACGGCTGACGTTGTGTTTTCTTTGCGAACTAAGAGCGAACTGCCCTCTATCAGCCCTTGAGTGCGGATTCCGATCTCCAGACACATAAACAATTTGATTTGTCACAAACACACTTACCCTCCTTGACCGACAGTGCCGTTTCCTTCGTCGAGATACGCCCGAAAAAGTCCTTCGAAACCTGCGGCCAGTGAAAATGGAAAAAGAGTCGAAAAAAAGTCGAATCAGAAAAGTAAAGGAAGAAAAGGGAGGAAAAATTGAAAGGATTATCGGACGGGTCAACGAAGACACCCTCTCCGTTACCGATTCCTTCCTGCCAACAAAGGGCTGACAAAGGTCCGGCCGACACTTTTTTCGTTCGGCACAGCGCCCTTGGTAACCATTTTTCTTCGGGCAAGGTTTTTACCGTAAGCTCGCGCAAATTGACATCTAATTTGAACTTAAACAATATAAATGGTCGGTCGCCCGTCGGTCGAAGGATCCACTGGTGCCGGGTTCCCGGTCGCCAGGGAGATCCGAGAAAAGTTGTCCGACAAAAGTTGGCACCAAGAGAACTCTATTTTCAATTGAACTCCTGAACGCACCGGTCCCGGAGGGGGGGAATTCGATACAAACACACAAACCTAACGCTATGGAAAGTTTAAATGTCACATTTGCTATAAATAAAATCAAAAGCCGGTGGTGCAGGTTAACCTGTTGTTTCCGGCCCAAAAGTGGGGTTCAATGTCCATTATCGGAACGATCGCCGAAACACTCACCGAAAGCGGTAATCAATTCCCCACTTACAAGGGCCGGCGGTTCATTGTGAGGAAACTGTTTCGCTTTCGGGGCGGTTTTTCTCTCTCCCGGAGGCCACGTTTCGCGTCGCTTCTCTACATCGTTAAGATGCAATAAAAATAAATCAACCGAATTTCCCTTCGTTTGGGTTTCCGTTACTCGGAAAATTGTTTAACACACTGAATTACGCTTCGAACACGCTCGGACCCCGAACACATTTAAGGGTCGCCTGCGTGTCCGTGCCCCCCCTCCCCAAGAAAGCAAAGTATTTCCCAAAATTCCTGCTGGCTGGGGATCAGCGTCTCGATTCCGCTTGGATCGTCCGGATTCGCCCTCTTCCTTCGCAACGACTTCCGGTCGGCGATGAAGCGGCGATGACCGGCGCGGAGCACATCTTCAACTCTATCTTGGACAGGAACCTAACGCGGCCCCAACTAGCGCACCAGAAGAGCCAGCCCAGCGGTCCAACAACAACAACCGACAAAAAATACTCCCAAAATAACCGGAAGTCCATAGCAAGAAAAGGATGATTACTTTTATTGCCTCTTTATGGTCCTCCGGCCTGTCCGCCTGCCTGCACGACCCCCGGGGTCACCGAAGAGGAATGTGGTTTCCTTTGAGGAAGCACCTAATCGACGATAGCACCAGAAGACGTGGCCGGGCCGGAGTTTGGCGAAGAAAAATTGCCATCCCATCCCCGGTGCGGCCCCGATGCTTCCATCTTTTCGAGCGTAGTCGTCCCGGGAAGCGGGATGGTTTTATTTTGTTGATTCCACCACCAGCCGGGGGGGGGTGGCCGGAAGATTTCGTCTTGATCGTTTCGGGAGGGCCGGCAATTATCGCCCGTAAACGAAAGCCTGATTGGACACGAGCTAACCTGACATCGAACATGAGCACGCTCTGTGTTTGGCAGCGCATTTGATAATCTTCATTATTTTATTGCCTAAATGGGTTTTCGTATTATTGAAGAAAATTGTTTCCAACTCACGAGGGTCCACGGTGTCACGGTACGAGTGAGAGCGGAAGCAGAGGACCACCAACCAAGCGGGACCACCGGCCAACGCCAGCAACTTCCGGAACACGACCGAAAAACGGACGTGGACAGTGAAAGATTTACGTTTCCGGCGAGCTCTGCAATTCTGCGGGCTCCACGGGTTCCAGCGCACGCTGGACCGACCGGATGTGCGCCGATCTCTTCCCGCAGAGTCGCCGGGAAGCGACGAGAACGTGAGCGGCCACCGCTGAGTCCAGGAGTCCATCGTAATGGTGTTGAGGAATAATATGATAGCCCTTCGCTCACACATTCTCACACAGGGCGTGGCGTAGGGCAAACCCGGTCGCTTCGTTATGCTAAGCTATGCGTTCCACGTCGCCCGTTCGTTCCTCCGGTCGGCGTGCCAGTGGCCACTCGCTGGCCGTCGGGTTACTAAATGATCTTATTTTTATTAAGCATTCAGCAAACGCAAATGTATCCTGTGCCGAAGTCCCGATCCGCCCGGCACCTCTTCGACCTTTGGCCCTTCTTGGCCCGGTCCGTGTCGGTCGATGGCAAATAATAAATCCTCTAATGGTATCCGGTTCCCGCTAGCTAGCCGTTAGCTGGGTGGTTGGTGAATTGAGGGTTCCCTTCTCACCCTTGAGGTTCCCCCATTAGAGTTCGTGGGGCAAATGGGGTCTCCAGGGTGGGGTGGCCACGATGGCGAAAACGATTTTGTGCATTATCAACCACCATCTTCTGCTTGGCTGGCCGAATCCCATCATTAGAGGTTGCCGCAAACGTGCTCGCGCCACCACAATAAAGTTGCACAATTACGCTTTGAGTGAATTGTTGTATGCTAATGGTGACCGAAACTATCGTAAGTGGCCAATTGAATATTTATGCATTCCTCGCGGGGGGCGATCCGAGACGAAAAGAACTTTCGTAAACCAGCATAACGAATAATGGAACAACAGCAAACGAGCTAGAACGAGTTGAAATGATTAGACCAAACTAGTTCTGGCCTTTACATTGTAGTAAACATTTTGGAAATGCGAGAATTTTTCTTATTTTGCGCACTTTGATCACTGACATGTCCAAGTTGGGCGTGCAATATGCATTTGCCATTTGGCTGTATAATTTGTGGCCATTTTAAAGCAACTTGATAATGGCTCTCTCATAAAAGTCTTGGTCTGTTCTGCCCGTTTCTGGTCAATCGCTTGCTTCAAACGGTTCAGTGATTGACAATAACGATCTGACCATACGTAAGCAACTCAAAATAAATTATTCCTTTCAAGTCCCACCAAATACCTACAGTAGATCCTTCCAAGCCGTTAGTCCTGGTTTGGTCACCATTCGAACTGCTTCGTTACGCTTTGTCCAAAAAGTAAAAGAAAAAGAGATTTTGAGCAAAGATCTTAATCGGAAAACTTTGGTTTATTTTAAACGGCTAAACAGGCCATTTGCTTTCCGTGAGTCATTTCCTTGTCCATTTTTGCAACATAACTCTGTTTGGAGTACTTTTTACGGTTATTTTAGTAAACGAATAGAGCGACTCATCTAGGCCTAGATAGCCAAACAGAAGAGCGCAATCACTTGACGCTGCTTGTAACCGGCGGCCATCTTCCAGTAAGTAGATGAAGCTAATAAAAACAGAATACACACTCGGCCCACCACCGCCCCCCGAATGTTGACTCACTTGAGCCAAACACTCGGGATGGTGGTGGTAAGTAGAAACATTCGTCTTATTTTCGGAACAGTCATTCGCTCCCAAAAGCCCTTGGGCTCCCGGCGAAAGAAAGGGGTAGCACCGAGAGCGTGTGGGATGTGTGCAATCAATCTGAATAATAAAAAACACATACACGCTCACACACATCTCAAATTGATCCTTGATGGCACATCTCTAAATTACCCTCTGTTGGGCCCCGAGCGAGCGTCCTTCGCATTCCCTGTTTCCGGATCGATCCCCGAAGACGACGAAGAACTTGAAAGATTTCTTTGTGCGGGCTTTGGGTGAGCGGGCCAAAACATAAATAAAAACCTACCAACTACTACCAAGGACGAAGAAGTTCTGGCCAGTGACGGAAGGTTGCTTGCGAAACGACACCGACCGAGAGAGCCAAAGAGAGGGAAGCCCACGGAAGAAAAAAGGGGTGGCAGATGTATCGAAAATTGTCTACAATTTTTCATGCCACGTTCCACCGGAGATCTCGCGCCAATACACACTCCCACTTTTTCCACAGTTCTTCCGTTCTCCGCGCACGGCGAGTCACACTTTCGCTCGATTGTATATTTATTCGCTTTATTTTATTTATCCTTGCCGCGCGCGCACACGGGCGAGTGCTTCGTCCTCTTCGCCGGGGCCAAGAATAAGATGAAAGCACCCATGGCAGGGTGTGGGGTGCAGTGCTGTGCCACACTATCGGATCATCGGACGGGTGAAAAATCATTCCGCCCCACATGCGCATTCCCCGGCGGCCTAACTTATATTGCCCGACCTAACTCGACGCCACCGAACGAGGAAGAAAGTTGTCCACCGAAGCCAGCGGCGGTCGTTCTTGCCGGAACCGCCCAGGACCGGAACGACACCCAACGGGTTATACGGGCGGGGGAAGTTGGTTTAAAAAGAAATGAATAAATCCATAAGATCCGGCCCCACCAGTTTCGGTGTCCTGTGTCGCCGGTGTTTGCTTCACAGACCACCCGGCCAAAATAACGCTCTACCGCGTAAATCGATATCGGCAACATTCGTCGCCCAAGTTGTGAAGTTGAGTACAAAAAAGGACTCCACGGCATCACGGTACGGATTGCACCTGGTTCCCGAATCTCGCTTGGCCGCGCTCGTTTGGCGAAAGTAAATTGGAATCAATATTGAGCGCGAAATTGTATGAAAATTGAAAATACTATTTGAATACCGGTGAGGACCGGAGCCACGGGAACGAAGATGATCTCCTCCGGTGACGCTCCTGCGAGTGATTCGTTATTTTAGCAGGCCTGCAGCCTGCAAAAAATGGTGTCCGATTGTCATTACCTTATAGGTAACAACAAAAATGGTTTCTAAGAATTGGCACCAATTGTGTGTAATAACCGCCCATGAAGATCGGTGATCCTGCCATCGGAAGAGTGGACGGTGCTTTCATAAATCTATTCAAATTCCGTAAGACGTTGCGAGATGTTATGCAATTCATGCTCATAAACATAATAATCGAACGCTCTCTAGGGGGTTCACGGGTCCCCGCAACACAACAATAGGAACCCCTTCGCAAGCATGAACATTTGGCAAGTACCGCTCGTACGGACGGTGGCGCCCGTTCATGTGGCGGACGACACCGGATCGCGGACGGAAAATTGTGATAGAATAATCAATCAACGAAAGCTAATGGCAATAGAGCCGAACCTCCGTGGAGCCGACGCAGCCAGGCGGGCAGCAAACAAACGTGATTGAGTGCAGTGTTTTGAAGATGGCTGCCTCCGGCGGTCGGTGGCACGTTCTAGGTGTAGCCCCTTTTGCGCTATGTACACGGGCGTACGTACATAGTTCAACAAGAAAGCACTTTCGCACATCTTTTCGGGCTCACTGTTTTGACCATAAACAGAACAGAACAGAACCGAAAGAGGAAGCATCCGCGATCCTCCCTTCAGACGACAATTGTACGACGCGGATTGTGTGTACTTTCGATGATTCCAAATTTCATTGAATCCGGAGAACCGACCTGAAGAGGGTGCCCTCCAGTGCGCCATCAGCATCGGCCATCGGTTGTCGATTGATTGTGCTCAATTTTCAATCATCGTTTCCATATAAATTGGAAACAGGTAATAGACTGCATGATTCTTTTTCCCGAGCCCGGTACAGGCCCGGTTACGAAATAAGGTACTTACCACTTGCACCGTTTTCTGCAGAATTTGCTTCGGTTTCAGTGTCCGCAGATGGTTCGGTAGATCGGCACCTTCCTTACGCTTACCGGCAGCGTCAGCACCGCCACCAGCGGGGTTGGCGTTCTCCTTCGTACAATTGGACCGATTCGCGCTCGTCTTGGTAGCTGGTGCAGCGGATGTACCCGTTATTTTCGGCTGTGCCCGTCGCATTTGCTCCAGCTCAACCTCTCGCGCCACAATCTGCTTGCCAAAGTAGTTCGAGCCCAGACCCGTCGTTCCGCTAAACTGACACAGTTGCTCGAGATCCGGGTTCAACTGATACTGGTAGGTACCCTCCGGGGTCTTGAGTTGGATGTAGTTGAGCCCAAAATCGGCCATCACCTCGACCGTGTGCTTGAGGTCGGATTTTTCTCTGCAAAAATAGCAAACAGACCAGCAAATGCATCGATACACAAAGCTTCTTCCTCTGCACGCTACTTACTTTGCGGTGAGCAGCTGCAGCGAGACCGATCGTAACGTGGGGTTGATGACGCGCTTCAGCATCGGTACCGTGTCGAGCAGGACCGTGGCCCCATCGCCGATACCCTTCAGATGGGCCGATAAACCTCTCCGCAGCCCGGTCAGTACGAGTTTCGTGCCGAGCAGCTTTTGCGAGTGCTGCGAGTGATATTAAATTGCAATCAAATTGGTATCGATATCAAAATCTGGAGCAAAACGCGCACAACCTTATCGGCCCAAGGACCATCAGAAACAATAAAACTTTCCCACCGAACGCAGGCAAAGGCCCACCGAGGGAAGGCGAAGGCCAAAAACAAACGAAGGAAATTATATAAATTATCCAACGCAATTTCGCTTAAGCCTCTGATCCCTGATGGGGCCCGCCAGCGCCCGGCAGCGTGTAACGCCGGGATTGCATTAACGGGACACGGCGGAACAGCAAAAGAAATGAAAAGTGAAAATCTGTGAGAAAAACTTCATTTCGACGGTTCGGTCGGCCCCTTTTCGGGGTTTGCCTTCGTTCGTTTCTTGTTTTTGTTCTGCCGATCCTGTTGCACGCACACACCAATCGCTCGCCGTGAGGGGCTAAATGAATATTGAATAATTAATAGAATCATTTCATGAAAACACTCGCCAAACTTCATCCGCGAAAGGGTCCGTCGTGTGCCACTGGTAGCCTGTTCCGTTGCCCTCCACGGTTCGGTCACGGTCGGAGTGGATTTTCTTTTCGGTTGCCTCGTGCCAAGGTTCCGCCGGCTGGGGCTCAATTTTTTCTCTCCCTCACACTGCCAAATGCCAAAAAGCCTCACAAACACACCGATACGGGGCACCGGGAGGAAAAAAATATGCGGTAGGACCGAGATTCGAAAAGCGGGAAGGATTAATATTCTTGCTTTTCCTTTCGCGGAAAAAATGGGCTAAATTAAAATCAGCTTCACGCCCGAAAAATGCAAACATTCTAAGAGCAAGAAAAACTCCAATCTTCCACAGCGATCGTGTGACGGAGATGCGCCCACGGTGAATGGCCGGGGGTGGTGGTTTTGTCCTAATTTATTTTTTGTCATACCATGTTCCTTTCGTGCGCCGTAAAACCGGACCGAGAAAATCCGACCGTGATGAAGTGCACGTGACGCAAACACACCGCTTTCCAATACCGTCTTCCGTCAAGCTTGTCTTACCGACACCATCTCGCGGGTTCGCGCCCAAGAACCCGTTGCGCTCACCTGGCTTTCGTTCTCGGCCGGAACCTCATTAGACTAAGAGCTTCTCCAAAAAGAGGAAGAAGTGAGAAACACTGAACAAAAGATGGGGAAAAAATACACATCGACAATAATGCTACTAAAAGGCGTTTGATGAGTGTTTCGAAGAAAATGTCCTTCCCCGGAGGTTCTCGTGCTTCAAAATTGTTGCTACCTCTTGTTGCCACAGCTACATGCACGACCCGATTATGAGCTCAATTAGCGCAGGCGGCATATAGCACCAGCCAGCGCCCGACATTTGCTGGACACCGTCGTGCCCGGCCGGGAAAGGAACCGGGTGGAGCCCTGTGGAAAAAACCGCATTATAACCGTTATTTACTTATACACGTACGAAGACTTCGGAACCTGGCTTTCTAATTATCTCTTCACCGGAAAACCAGGAACACAACCTGGAGCAAGCGACACAAAAGCGAATGGCACACGGGCAAAAGAATCTCATTGCACCATCCGGCGCTCCTCCGGGCTTCAAGATGCTATTTCCCGTGTCAACAACGGTGCTTGTATCGCACACCAAGGTGGGGTCTAAAGAGCGCCTGCCCCCTCCCGACGGCCGCCTCCGCGGAGCTCGGCTTCAAGAGGGCGAAAGTACAAAAAGAATTATTTAAAATGGTGTAAATTATGTTTAAACTGTGTGTATTCTATTAACCGGGTGCCGGTTGCAGAGGCAACCCAGGACGCCAGGGCTCAACAGCACACATACGCTGGCTGTGCGAGACGCGATACCTCGGGTCTAGCGGTGCCGGTGGCTTGTTGTGGTCGCGGTTATTTTCAGTAAACGTGACGACGGTGTGTCCTCTCAAAATGAAAAGCTCAATCAGAAGGCTCCGGGAACCGTGGCCGTGGCGCAGTTGCCTCGGGGCGAGGTTGAAGTTCGTGCTGGGTTCGTCCTATACGGGGCACACCGCACGAAGCTGCTGCAATTGACACCCGCCGACGAGGTGGGCGTGAAAGACGTAAAGTGCCCTCTAACACTTGACGAGGCTTGCTCGTTAGGGTTTGACCGGAAGAGGGGTTCGAATAAGGGGCGCATTATCACTTCGCCGTGGCAAAATTTGTGACCATGTGGATAGTTTAGTACAAGCTTTCGTGTCTATTTTTGGCATAAAAATTGAAAACGATCCCGATTTTTTTAAGTGAAGTAATAAAACTCAATATATGGTAAACACACAGATTAATTTGTTGGAAATTAATTATCTTTTCTTACCAAAAACCCATGGTCGTTCACATTGCCCATAGTGATCGCTATGGTAGCGCCAAGGCCTCGTCAGAGGTCACCGCAGGAAATTAGAGATTCCTATTTAGATTGCATCCCGTAGCCACGCCAACACTCCAGACGCCGCGAAACCACCCATGGCCAATCTAGTGCACCGTCGGACGGAAGTAATTAATAAAACACTAACGACAAAACGATTATCAACACACCGCACAAGGGCCATTCAACAGTGGCAGCGTGCACGACCGAAAGATCGGATTGATGGAAGATGATGGGACATTTTGTAAAACATGTGCATTGGGACGGGGATTTATAATAACCATTTGAAATTCCAAGCATCTCAAGGTTCATTTGCGCACCACAGAGCCGCCATCGCGTCAAATAGCGTAATGGAAAGCATAATTTTATCTTACACGATACTCCATTAAAAAGCCGCGTTGCTAGTAGCATGGGGCGGTTAAAAGGAAGTGCATTGCAGGTGGAACTGAGACACCCTTTGCCGTTCTTACCTCGTATCCTTTGCTGGGAAAATTGATTTTCGGCCAGGACAGGGTGGCAAACAGGTAGTGCCACATGACGAATGCGTACGCCAGGTACGGATAGACTGAATAGTTCTGCAGCTGGTTAACGGTACGCTGGAGACGATCGTTGAAACAAAACCATTCCGTAGCTTCGGCCACACCGCACATATCCGCATCGGGCATCTTCTGGTGCAGATAGTTTTCGTACACTCCCTGCATCAGACGCTCGTAATCGCCGGCCATGCTAACCACTCCGAGCACATTCGACATCCGGGTCGTGGCGGACATGTCGGTCAATGTGACGAGCTCGGTCAGCGTCGCGTTTGGGTCCTCGGTGATCGTCTTCTTCGGCCGTTGAATCTTAAAGAAACACGAAACACAACATTATTAAAACAAAGTAAAAACGCTAAATTACCCACAAAATCATTTTGCAGTTATTCTGACGGTGAAATAAATTAGCAAATGATCCTACAGCTTTCGTGAGCGTTCCGAAGAACCTGTTACGTATCGCATTCCTATTTCCTGTTGCTTACTTTGATTGATTTAACATGAAACAGTTCGTGAAGTTAATCACTTATCCCCTACTTTGTTTGAAGGATACGAACGGTAATAAAACGTAACTATGTTGAATGTACTACCATTGATAGTCGGTTTGATTGAAACCTGTTGTGGCTAAAGTTTATGTCGGCGGAAGTAGGACATTCAATTTTATGTCAATAATGTTCGGTTAATGAACTCCAATCACGTAACCGACTGGCGGTGGACCCCGCTCGCTCTTATGGCAAATGTTTCGTTTCCATCGATTGCCTTGTCAGCTGTTTTCTGCGATGGACAGGCGGCGGCGCTAGCCATACAAACAACATTCCATAGCAACCAGCGTAAGGGGCATAGAGTGTCGTAGCAACGCGCATATATCATAACCATGCACAACGCCGAGGCCTCCACATTATTCAAAAGCTCCTAACCTTGGCTACCGATAAAACATTGCTTCAGTATCGTCGCAAGTTTGCAGGTGGCCACAGTCGAACAGAAGTGATTGTGCATTCATTGAACTAGCAGCAGCAGCAAAGTGGTCCCGCAAACTGAAGATGTCGGCCTACGTGAACGCGCCCAAGGTGCAACTGCTCGAGCACAACGAAGCCTTGTCGCCGTTGTTGCAGGAAATTTACCGTAACTGCGAACGTCGTAGCATCCGGTACGACAGACCGTTGGTTCATTTTGTGACGAACCTGCTCAGCCTTGACCCACGGTTTGAGCTGTTCATGGAAACGGTTAGTGCCGATCGCCGCAATCACGACGACTTTGTCGAAGCTTGCTGTGACCTGCTGGCCGACGACCGGTCGCCTCGTTTAATCACGCTTAAAATGCAAGCCCACTTCTTGGGCAACTTTTTCGATAAAGACGAAATCATTGAGAAGCACGCGCGAAACCTGCAGGCGAAAACGTTTGCACTGACGAAAGAAATCATTGATGTCGATGTGATTACGAAGGACGAACAGGATGACGTGTTCAACAAGGTCATCCTGGATATCGTGATGAACATGGGTCTTGGGAACCCGGAGTGCAAGGACGTGATAAGTGAAACGATGCGAGCATTGAACTCGGTCATGTCCCGTAGTGACAAGGCCAAGTTCGTGACGCTCGATCGGAAGGACCGTTTGATGGCACTGAAGGACATCAGAGAGATTGTCGCGGGAATTCGTATTTTCAACAAACATTCCGGCAACACGGCAAACGGAATGGCTGATTGTAAGTAGCGCTACCCTGGCAGTGGTTTTCCTTCGCGTTTCGTTAAATGCTAATCCCCCCAAAAATTTCACTCCAGTGCCGAAAGTGCTCGATCAGTCGCACGAATCAACGAAATCGATCCTCCAGATAACGTTATGCGAAATCATGGACAAAGTAAACTTGCTCACGAGTGCC
This sequence comes from Anopheles bellator, assembly GCF_943735745.2. Lineage (NCBI taxonomy): Eukaryota > Metazoa > Arthropoda > Insecta > Diptera > Culicidae > Anopheles > Anopheles bellator. Next base: position 79,474,980 of record NC_071286.1, on the reverse strand, counting down.
CTCAATGCCGCTATCGCTTATGATTTGCGCAATCGGTCCATCATTACGCTGCTGCCGGAAAACATAACACCGGATGACTTCGAAACGATCAAGGATCTACTGATCATGTACCGACAGCACGAGGTGTACACTCGGAAGCTGATCGACGAGCTGGCATCCATCAAGGTCAACATCGACAGCTGTAAGCAAGAATACGAAGCAAAACTGCTGCGCATTCACGAAGCCGTTCAGTTCCGGACAGCCATTCCCACCGACCGTGTGTTTGTGAGTAGTTGAACCATGGTGAATGATGGTAAAGTCTAATGCATCCTTTTGGCCAACCGTCTCCTTGCAGCCAAAATTTTCAGAGTTGACGCGGGTGTGGCTCCAGTTTCAAAATTTCATCTTCCTCCTGTCGGAGATGAACCAAATCAGCAATATGCTTACGAACCTGACCGAGCGCTGCGTTAGTTTCGATGATGCCGCCTACCGGCTGTTGGGCGAATGTCAGATACAAACCGACGTGGATCGACTGAACAAAGTGAAGAATAAACGGCTCGAGCTGGTGGAAGCGAACCATTGCGAAATTGTGGTGTACGAAGAAAGTATGCAGGTAAATGGCACCACTTCTTCGAAGCTAAACGACGGGAAAATGTCAATTATCGATCATTTCCGATCGTCAGATTGAGCTGCTCAAGTTTTGTCTCTGGCACCTGGCCGAAGGAAAAGGATTGCTGATGCCGGGCAGTATTGAGATGGGAGTTTGCCGAGTCCACAAGGAGCACTTTTTATTCAACATTCCCGAACCGTTCGTATTTTTCGACGAGGATCCAAACAAGTAAGGGCAAGATCTTTATTCTGATGTTTCTTACCGATACCGAGTCTCTCTCCGTTCGCTTCAACAGATACTTCTACAAGATCGTCGAAACGGTTCGCAAGAAAATCCATCTCATTTCTTTGTTAAACCTGTACGACAAGGTACTGGCAGCGTACGATGCTCCACGGAGTGAGGGATTTCAAATGAAAATCACGACCACCTGCGAGCAGGAGGTACAAACGGACTTGCACCCGGTTCCGTCGTGCATCGATCGCGAGTATCGTTGGAATGTGTGGGACTATCGGCGAGAAGCCATTCGTTTGGCCAATCTTCGCACGAAACAGACGAGCTCGGTGCAAACACTTGAATCGTGCCGTGCCCTGCCAAAATCGACCCAAATCTATCCCGCAAAATCGCAGTCCACGCAGACGCGCACCAGCCGTGGAACCGATGCGTCCGAGCCTCGGCGATCAACTGCCGGCGTGAAGATGCTAGCACCGTCAGCCCCGTCACCGTTGAAAATATATGCACTAACGCTTGCCGAGACAAGTCGTTCCGCTTTTGGACGCAGCGGCGAACGTTAGTTAGAACAGCGGTGAAAATAAACCCATAGGCATGAAATAGAGAGTGTCAGTCTGATAGTGAACGTTATCGCGTTGCGTACCTGAAAGATTGATGACCAGATCGAAAACAGTCCCTTCTTGCGATCCTTTTGCCCCACGCTGCACTTTAGAACATCGGTCAGACGGATCGGCTTCTTGGCGCACGCATAGAACTGCAACATCGAAAGGCAGGCGCGCACATCGTTGCCCGTCTTTTCGGCCAATGCCAGCATCGACGACAGATCGGTCGTTATGCTCTCTCGTTTGGCGATCGCCAGCAATCTAGAAAATGAAAAGCGGAATAAAATCCAAAGACAATCGACAGTCGGTACAGGGAAATACGCTACCGATCCGCGAGCCGCGCATTTCCCGTGGGTGGGAAGTTAACCACAAACGCCACCTGACGGAGTTGTCGCAATGCCGGTGCGTACATATCGTTGCAGATGCAGATTATCGGTCGTTTCAGTATGAACTTATCGCGTCCGGCCTTCCCAGGCTTCTTCGCTGCTCCTTTTTGCGTTACGTTGCCAGAAATAAAACGAAGCAGAAACTCTATCGCCGGCAGAGGTGCTCCGTCGATTTCGTCCAGCACGATACAGTTCGGACGCTTTTCGTCGTTGAGCACCGATTTCATCTGCGTTCCGTTTTCCAGCACCAAGCGGAACGCTTCCGGGTTACGGTCATCCGAAGCGTTCACCTCACGCACGGCGTATCCGGCGTGACGGGCGATCGTATGTGCAAGGGTAGTTTTTCCCAGGCCCGGTGGCCCGCAAAGAAGTGCCACTTTCTGCACTGGACACCCGTGATCGTCGAGCTCAGTGTTCATGGCTGAGCGTGTCTTCCGTTGACCCTTGATCCAGCCCCCGTTGGACTCGAAGCGACCGATTTTCTTGTTAAAGCTATTGAACTGCTTAGTGTCCTTTCGCGTTTTCGGTTCTCGATTGAAGACAACTTTATCCCATAGCTTGAGCCACTGCAGTAGACTACGGTTCGTGGTTTCATCGGACAGCAGATCAACGTACCGTCGTGGACGGTACTTTTCCACCCAGAGCACGTTCGTTTCGTTGGGTATCTCAAATGCGTTTTCCTCTGGTTCGGAGAGATCAATCGGTGGCGTTTCAATGAGACGTTTTGCTACCTGCAGGGAAACATGGGAGCCATTTAAGTGGTAGCGTTAAGATCTTCAAAAACTAAATTTTTTACTGACGATTTCGTTCGCTTCCCGCCAAATACGTTCCTTTTCCGCGCCCAGTAGACCGTTGTAGCCGTCTTTGGCGCAATTAATCTCATCGATTTGCTGTTTTTCAAAGTCCTCCGAGTGAAACCGAACGTAGATGCAGGTTTTATCACTCCGTTTCAACGTTAACGATGGCCATCTGCGAATGAATCGAGAAACAACATTTGTTAGAAAAAGGTAAACGTTACTAAAAATTCCACAGCCTACTTGGGTGGTTCGTATGCAAGATTGTTTTGCTTAAACCGGTGTAGCTCTTCCGCCCGCGAAAGGAACGTCGGCTTGGCGGGGTTAGCTACGGAGTGGAACCTTCGGCGGGCCTCCAGTATCCGCTCGATCAGTTCCATGTCCTGCTCCTCTTCCGTCTTGGTTTTTTTCTGCGAACAATACTCGTACTCGAACGGTTCCGCTTCGATATCCTGAATGTCACCGAACAGGGCGTCTAGCCGACGCTTCCTTGGATTGGCATCCATTTGTTGCAGCGTTTGCAGTGCATCGTTGCCCCCGCCGGCGGCAGCCGATGCACCGGGGAATGGGGTCGACGCGGCGCGACCATAAGCCATCCGGGAAGAAGTTGATGGCCCCGGTGTGTCGAAAAGCCGCCTGTGAGTGGTGCCGTGTGAAATAACGGAAAGGGCCGGACTTGCCGCAATGGGACTTTCGGCAATCGTTGCAAGCTGAGATGGCGTGCCGTGTTCGGTGGCCACACTCACAGGACGTGCCGTCCCCGATGGAGTGCCAGGAACCGCTTTCGAGGATGGGCCCGGTTGTGGTTCATCCACCTCTTCCATTGCCTCCAGATCATCACCGTAGGCCATCTCGAACTCCTCCTCTTCGGTGGGATAAAAGTCCATTTTGAGTTTAACTTCAAACAACAAACAACACTAGCAGAACTTCCGATTCACGGCCATAAATGGCAAAATACGAAACGCAAAACAATGCAGCAGCTCAACGAATGCGTTGACGTTTATTCTGGCGCCATTATTGAGTCTCTCGTCTGCCTTTGCCTCGTTCGTAAACAACGTCATTTTGTCGATTCGCCCGGGGCGAAGGGGCGAATCTGGCGCCATCTGGCGGGATATTTCAAAACTAACCGACTTTTCCGTTATATTTTTTAGCCGAGACACGCAAATATATAACAGTATAACAGTAAGTATAACAGTATAACCGTTGGGTACGCCTAAATGTATACAATCGGTTTACAACTTATCTTTTCAAAATACATTCAAAAGTACGTTAAGAGTTTGAACTTTATGTAGCGATTTATTGTCAAGCATAGCGCAGGCACAGTTTTTGATTGTTAAGCATTCCATTTCAGTACTTGTTTTCATTACTCTTCACTTCTTAAGTAAGTGCGCATTTCCTCTAGCTCTAATTAGTAAGCAAATAAGCTTGAAGTACAACTTTAAACGCAAGGTAACGCAGTCTAGTAGAAAAATATGTACACACGAGACACCTAACCAAACAATACAGAACGCAATGGCACAGAACGTAGACGAAGACCCGTTGCCTCGCCGCGAAGGAAGGCGTTACACTCTAAACACTGAAATAGGATACTCTTGCCTCTACTTTACAGCTACTCTAGCACTCTACTAGTAAAATCTCGCTACGAGATGAAGATATACGGGTATCGTTTAACGTAACGATGTAATTCGCGGGGGGCTCTTCGTTTGAGTTTTACTGATTCTAATTTGTCGATCTCATATGTTCAACTCGCAGTCGCTTGTGGTTACTCAACTGTTGAGGTTAGGCTGGAAAACGATCGTTGATGGGTTGCGGCTGAACGAAGGCTTCGAAGGCGCTCGAGCGGTGCAGGGTGTCTCTCGCTGTCGCCAATTGCATGCAGGTCAAAATTCCAGAGCCATAGGCGAATTAGCCGGCACAAATGGAGTTGAAAATCCAATCATCACGATGGGACGATGGTCTGTGGCGGGACGAAGCGAAACACCATTCGGTGTCCCGAAAAGGGCAAGGAAAGGGCTCTTGTTTTGCATCTCTGCAACCCACTTGGCTTGGCGCCCGGCGGGCATCATATTTTGGCGAACCGTTTTACCACCGGGACCGGCGGCCTGTCTCTCGGAGACGGTGCAATCATCGCCATCAGGAGATGCGCTGCAACAGTGCGCGGTCCACGGCCGGATGACGGGGGGACCCCACTTAATGATGCCCGCGAAACGGGAAATAATAAACCAGGGGCTCGTAAACTGGAGCCGGTGGTGCATTCGGCCCCGACCCGAGCCGGAAGAGGATCGATCAAGACGCAACACAAAGTTTCGTTAAATTTATAGTACAATCATCTGCGCGCCAGGGTTACGACCGAACGGGGGCCAAGTATTAAAAACAGTTTAACAAATCAAAAACGAAACCACCATTGGCCAATAAATTATGCCCCCAAACCGAGGGAACATCGTTGTAAATTTTCGAAAATGCTAAACCGTACACGATCACTTTCATCGATCGGTTGAGCCAGCTTGTGGGGGGGGGAGGCCGGTCCAGGGTGCATCACGCGAAAGTATAAACGCAAACATAAAACGCAAGGCCAAAAAAAAACAGAAAACGCGGGACGCAAGACGCCATGTTTATGGCGCACCGGCGGCGTCGACACCCTGCGCCACAGCGTTCCCTGCGCGCGCTGACACTTCGTTAAGGCAAATCAGCGACGAAGAGGCCCCGCATCGCAGCTGTAAAAACCTACAGAACCTCCGCTGTGCCGCGCCATCACAACGCCATCACCCTAACTTTTAAGCATCGCGAAGTAAATGATTTTCATGCTATGCGCCACCATTCTTCCTTCGTCCTTCGCGCGTCCTTCGGTGGCCACAGGGCCGGGCGAGGGTTCCTTGGCTGATCATCATTACACGCGCGTTCCCTTTTCGCGCGCCTTCTTGAGCCTTCCTCTGCCTCGCAAACGACTTTTCGGTAATAATTTAAACTCTAACAATAATATCACAACGTGGTTCTCCTGGAGCCCGGGGCGCACCGGCTCACAGGACCGTCTCGTGGCCGGTGAGGCTGATCGTTTGCGTGGACATCTTGTAGCCGCGCGGTTTCCGGTTGATGTGCGAGTGCGACTGGTACTTGCGGGCCGCAGAGTGGCGCACGGGCGGTAGCTTCCCGATGGACACCGAAACGAGCGAGTTCTGGGGGCACACGGTCTGGTAGGAGGCGGTCGAGTAGGTCGATGGGGCGGTAGCCGCGAATGCGCTCAGTTTCGGTGGTGGTTGCTTGTAGACCGCCGGTCCTGCCAGTTTCGTTGGCACGTTGCGCCCGGTGCTCCCACGGCACAGGCCCACGATCCGCGGGCCGACGGCCCACGCCGAGGCCAGCACTCCGACGAGCAGCTCGATGAACGCACGCAGCAGGAACGGCCAGAGGGGGGCCCGCGATGGGAGGGCCGGTTCCAGCGATGGGTGCGGCAACTGGAGCCAGTTCTCGCGGGCCGCGTACTCGTAGAACATCAGCATGAGCAGGGCGGCCGTCGGGACGGTGTAGATGAACAGGAACTTGCCCATCCCGTGGATGTGCACCGGCAGGTTGTGGACGGCCGACAGGGCGGCCGAGCGCTTCCGGAGGTACGCGGTGAAGAGGTAGCCGGACCCGATGACCCAGCTCGTCAGCAGCGGCACGATCACGAACGTTAGCAGCGCCTTGTCGGATTGGTTTCCAATGAAACAGGATCCTGCGGGGGGAGCGAAAACACAAATTTAGCCACATTAGTTAAAGGAGATAAACGTAAAAACGAACGTATTGAAAAAAACTGAGCTACTTCCGGTCAGTGCGAGAATGTTAATTGGTTTTTGTGGCCAACAAATCTAACAACCTAAAGAAGCCGGGGAGTCGAAAAAAAAGTTGGGAAATTCACGGCACCCTGCGAAAGCCGCAGACGGTTCGGAACCATCAGATAAGCAACGGGGAGCGGATCGGATAGAGAAAAAAAGAACCTCAAACGAATTAATTATCCAAACAAAATCAAACAATAAATTACGGAATAAGAAATAAACATCAGCTCACGGTGTGCAAATCGGGCATAGCTCAACCCGCCGCCGTTGGAACCGCGGGGAGGGTTGAGTCAATAGCGGTACCGGGACGCCGGGGGTAAAGCATTTCCATCGGGTGTGATGCTGACATTTCACACGTGTTCCGAGCCGGGAAATGGTTCGAGGTACAGAACGGAGCGTTTGGAGAATTTATTTCTTCAACTCAACTTTGGAAAGCAACTTCAGGCATCAGGCACCAATTAGGATTCATATTTGGGCGATCGAAATTGATCGGAAATAAGTGCAAACAATAGAGAATTAAAGATGACTCCAAGGAGTTTATCCTTTGCAAACCTCTCTCTCATCGTGGGTTCGAAAACCTCCAAACCACTTAATAATTGAGGGGGGTTTCGTTGGAACGAGGCCAAACATAAGTCCGAGCCCGTGTTACGGTGCGTCTCGTGATCGGGCAGCAGGTGCCCAGCATTGGTCGGCTGATCAACACTGTCCGATGCTCGTTAGGTCGGATCGTTAGTAGAAGGGCCCCTCCAAACCAAACACTGCCCCGAGTCCGAGTACGGACCGAATCGTAAATTGCGTGTACGGGCCCCAGACTGGCCGGGGTTTTGGATTTTCCTACGAAAGGAAAGCATTGGAGAGTTGAGAGCAGTTTTAAGCAGCCTCACCGTAGTATTTGTTGTAATTAATCACGAAGAACAAACATCGCGAGGAGGGCGAGTCGAATGGGGTTGAGCACGGGCCGCCAGGTGATGAAATGCTAGGCTTTTATCAAAAATACGACCCGGCCCGGAAAACTCGATGTTTGCCCTACCGACGGATCGAATTAGAGCTGGTTGCCTCTTCGGGGTTTTCTAAAAGCGCGGCCGCTGATTAAGTGGCTCCACATGGGGCGGCGATCGATGAGAGATCGAACGATGGTCCGAAACACTCACCCGAATGCTGGGCGTGCCCGTTTGACCAGGAATTGACTTCATTTTACGCAAATGTGTTAAAAAGTGAGTTGCGATACTCGATCGTGCGATTACGATAATAAATAGCTCAAGACGGAAAGTAGAGCCGTAGCTTACGCGAGTCGGATCCTCCCGACTGGTGGATCCTCTCCGTTTCAGACTCTCGTCCCACTCCTTCGGACGACTTGCGAACTGCGAGTTTTTCGGACAAGAGTCCGAAACCAAAAATGGGAAAACCGTGTACAATAAATTCGCATTAAAACGGGAAGCGAAACACGTTCCCTTCGGCAGCTCGTTTCCGCAAATGAGGTGCGCAACGAGGACGTTTAACCTCTCCGGCTAACCCGTCGACGCATAAATTGCGGAAAAACGACACCCCGAATGGCGACAGTTCGCGCCATCCGAGACGGGCCCGAGACGGGTGGGTCGAGGTCAAGTACACCGGGTGGAGGACGGTTACTGCTGAGTGCATCCTCTCGAAACGGTCGGCGGTCGCGTAAGGGGCCTTCAGCCATCAGCCATCAGCCACAACAAAACGCACAAAAACGCAGTGCCAAAGCTGGCACGAATGAGGCTGTTAAAATCTCACCTCCGCCGTGGTCAGCGCGCGGGAAACAAGAACCGCAAGAAAACCGAAGGTCCCCCCCCGCCCCGAAGAAACCGAAGAGCCCCGAGAATGGGAATGGAAAACTGGCAGCGGGCCCGATGGACGACCATAATTCGCTCTTTTGGCTTTTTTCTCGCATTCTGCGAAAGTGATTGGCAAGTCAGAAAAAAAAATTGGAAAAAACCGCACTCGGCGAATGCAAATGGAACAGCTGGAATGCACTTTCGAGGGGACGATGCAATGCTTGATGCTTGCCACCTCCGTCTTCGTCAGCCATCCGCTTCGCCACGCCAGACCGCGATCACTCGGGGATTGAAACTGTTTGTGGTGCGGAGCGAGTCGTCGGAATTGAATTTGCTTATGCGGACTTGTGACGGTTGCTCTCGCCATCCGTTGGTGTCAAGAAACGAAGCCAACTGCAGGCCTTCGGTGCGGTACGGTGCATGAGGCAACGCAGAGTTGCACCGGGCAGGTGTGCTGCGAGTTGATTCTGAGCCGAGACATAATGGAGGACGATCGGCTTCTAGCTCGCCTGGCTAGGATTTCTATAATTTGCATTTTAGGACACATTGGAACACATTGAACATTGGTGGTGTATTGGGTCATACGATGATTTACATAGGAATTTGACAGTCGTATTAAGCAGCAACCCCAAGTTTTGAGGTCAAGACGATAGATCAATTATTATTTGATCCTATTAAAGCAATGCTTTGATGTACAAAGAGAATATTAAAAGGAATAAAGAGAGAGTAGAGAGTATTATAAGGGCTGCAACGAGGAAAAAAGGAAAAGGCTCTCAAAGTGCATCTTGAAATCCGCAAACCTCCGACCACGGAACAACCTCGAAGCGGCTTGGAGCGGGCGATATTGACCGGATGGATGCCGGCCCTCCGCCGGTTGCATTGCCTTTATTTATTGACCCACCGAACCGCCAACAATGCGAACCACCATTGTCATCCGGCCTCGGGGCAGCTAGTTAGTATGTCGTCGAGCTGCGACGATCGGTGGTTCGGTTTTAAATGTGTCCTTTGCATAGCGCATAAGAGCATAAACGGGCCGGGCGGGCGGCTGCAACGGCCCATTCGAAAGCGGGCCGGGACAAAGAAAACCTTCCTTCGGTGCTATTGTTTTTTGCTGTTGAAGAAATGGGCAGTCGATGGGAAAGAAGAAAAAAAACGGGCGAAGGCCAAGCGACCCAAGCATCTTGGGTTTCCCATCTCATGTTTGCAATTTACATAAATTACCCCGGGAAGGGGCGATGCAGTGCGCGGAACGGAAGCCCTCGCTTGGCGACATTTGTTGCTTGAACGAACGCTAACGAGAACGGCGGACCTGAGTTGAACCTTTAATTGAATGCATTCCCGGGGATCGGCCCTGCGAGTGAGGACGGAAAACGAGCTTTCCTTTTTTGCCCACCAGATCGCTGGTGGTGCAGAAAGGCGATCGAAAAACGGAGACATTTTCTTGTTGTGTGTGCCTCGCCAGGACTCTCCCGCCCGGTGCCATACTCCGTGATTACGGAGCTGGAATAAACAGGTATCGGGAAGGTGTAGGGTACGTGTTGAGATCGGAAGACAATGATCAGCATCCAGGCTGTGTTGGTATGGAGCACATTCGTTGGAACCCGCCGCCTTGCATCCTCGGCCCCACATTGCCCTCCTGCGTGCAACCATGAATGGGTCTATTGTTTTCGATCGCCGCCGGATCAGATCGAGCATAACCAGAGCATGATTTATGTGCCTCGTTCGCATAACTTTTTGTGTCTTTCGGTCCATTTCCCGCCATCCTTCGGCCGGCATGGGAACGCCATGTGGACAACCCGCGTTTTGTGCATTGTTTCGCCGTTCCGTTTTGTGTGTATTAAAAATTGGAGAAAAAAGCCGTCCCGAGATTCGGCGATCGACAACTCCGGTTCCGCGCGATCCACGACCGCAGGACAGATACTATCTCTGCGGGGGGCCACGGCACGACGATCGTGGGGTTCCGCGTTCACGACTAGAGCTCCGCGAACACGGATCTTTATTGAACTTGGTTGGTCCGTCCGACCGGTGCCACCGGACCGGTGCTACTGGGCGTGGGAAGGACCTCGGTCCGAAGAAGGAACGCTTCTTCCTTCCGGCGGGTTGCGGACCACGAACCCTTTTGTCGGGGGAAGATCAAACAGAGTTTCCGATCCTTTAACCGGGCTCCAGACTCCGGATCGTGGGCAGCATAAATCGGCGACAGGCGGGTGTGATACATCCAGACGGCCTCTGCAGGGGCATTATGTGCAGTGCCGGAAGTGCAATCCGAGTGCAGCTTGACGCACGAATGGCGTGTGAAATTTAACGCGCACCGTGGTAACACGAAACCACGAACGGGAAAGTGACATCCCTTTCTGTGTGCCGATTAATAAATTGCAATAGGAACACACGAGAACTGAAGCGCTGCGAAGAAATAAAATCCTTACACCGACTCGACGCGTCCGTGGCGATCGAATTACACCCGGACATAACCCGGCAGGAAGGTCAGAGGCTTGCTTATCAGAACCGCCCTGGCCACCGTCGTCGTCGCTGGGGCTGTTAAACGTTAATTAACGTGAGCCGTGCCGGTAAACGTGCCGTGCGTGGAACGTACATAAACCGCAGCCGCCGGTTTTTATCGTATCGTTCGTGGCAATGTTTAATCAGTGATAATATAGATTGCCCGTTCAACGACGGGCCCGGCAGAAAAGGCCGGCCCCGTCACGGCCGGTACACTCCCAGCTTATCGCCGTCGCCGATTCATATTTGGCCATCGTCATAATGTTTTAATTGCCCGCTTAAAACCTGCATCGGGTCGGCAGGGCCCGGCCCTGCCACGGTGTCCTGCCAGCCAGAAGCCTAATCGGGCGGTAGATGCCGGCCAACCGTTGGCCGATCGATCAATCAATCTGCTGGCCGGCTGACTTCCTGGGCCTTAACGCTTTGCCGTGGTCCAAAAATAAGCGTTCGCGCGATACCGCTTATCGTTGTGCGTTTAAAACGGGTTTATGGCCACTTGGGGCCCCTTCGGGGCACAGGGTCTCCTCCTTTCCACCACCGCCGGAAGGCTTTGGAATTTCAAACCGGCTAGCGTTCCATACTGGAGGGGGCCGATTACAGGGGCCAGTCGTTCGATTGCGCTCAATTAAAGCCGCTGGTGGATCCCGGATGGGCCACGGAGCGCAGCTACTGTCCCGTGGTGCGTCGTGGCGCCAGAGCGTAGCGCAAACTCTGGCGGGTGATAAAAACACTGCGCGTAACGAACTACACGGCGATACCCGAGCCAGGACAAGCTTCGGTGGCTTGTTATTTGTTTGATTTGCCCACTACCACCCGCCACAGAGGTCCTTGTAGTTCGCTAGTATTTTTTTCTTTTCCTTGCTTATTGCACAACACAACTCGTTGCTGTGGTGCGGCGCGCGGCTTGTAATCAATCAAAGGCGCGACAGTACTCTCCGGCCATTGCGTGTGCGCGTCCGAATGTGTATCGATCGAATCAATCTATTTGAGACCGTCGGCCGCCCGTGGTCTTCCATTGGTTTGGGGCCGTGTTGATGTTGTTGTTGTCAGCCCCTTGCGAGCGGAACCTGTGCCATCAGCGGTCCCCTGATGACGACGACGGTCAACTTTGAGGTTAACTTCCCGTGCCGCGCCGGGTGTCATGTCATTCCCGGTAGAACGCAGCCACGCAGAACGGCAGCAACGCGAACGGTTATCAGCGGTAATCGAGGGAGAAGCAGTTGCCACTTGAAAAAAAAAACGGTCCCCGGGTGGGGGAAATAATAACACACCGGGCTGGGAGTAGTCAATTGGTCGTCTCTTATCAGCGACGACAGCAAAAAAAAAAAAAAGATGGCTTCCACCACCAGCAACAGCAGCACGTGTTCCGGAGCCGCTTTCTTGAGGGCAAACCAGAACGGGGCCCATAAATCAATCATGCTGCCGTTGAAGTGGGTACACGCAAGAACCGGAAGCTCACCAACCGGCCCCCAGGCGGCCAATATGTACAACTGACTTGTCAATCCTGCGGCTCGAACAGCTTGAACCCGAGCCCGAGGTTTGCTGCGATTCATCCATCCGCTTGGCAGTGAAATATTAGCTGTCAATTAATTTTGCTAAACACAATTCATAGCCGTTTTTTTTTATTGTTACGCCAATTTAATGGGTTGGGCGAATCAGTGCGTAATCTGCGGCATCGTAAATAATACATTTCTTTTGGCGGTTTCTTCTTCCCTAAAAAACCAACCGAAATACCGAATCATTAACGAGGTCCCGCGTGATGGCGGCACGGGAACGGGTTGTTATGGTTCATCTGGACCACCGGACGGGGCCCGGACGGCCATAAACGTGCGTGATGTTTTTCATTAAACATATTTAACATCTTGTGGCCTTTCGCTCCGGGCGCCCAGCCCGGAATGGCGGGAGGGGTTGGAGAAATATTTTAATGACCATCGCTATTTTTAGTGCGAATGCGCGAATGACATGGCCCAAGACTGTGGTGGGCCCCGACTAGTTAGCATCGAAGTATGGCGTCTGTCGTCCGCCGTTGGCCAGCAGCTGCGAAAAAATAAAATAAAATCATGTATCCCGGCAGCACCATTAATGGAATCGCAACCGATTGGCCGCCCTGGAGAGTTGGAATTTCTTCTCGCGCCATATGCGAGCCATCCCCGGCGTGACGAGTGAAAATAGCAGTTTTCGGGAATCTCTAAACCCAGAACAGAAGCGTAGCAAAATATTGGCACATAACTCCGCCGATTGGAACAGGTAAACGATTTCGACGTACGCAGGAGATTTTTGTCAACCTTTTCTGGCTCACGATCGGTTCTATAGGCACACCGGTCGTGAATGTCATTAATGGACCCGGGACAAACCCGAGAGGCTTGCAGCTCCCAACGCGCCAATATTCCGCCCCAGGCCTTCTCCACCACCCGGACATCGACTTTACGACGCACATTTCCATTTACGGACCCCTCGTGATTCTATGTTGCAGCAGCCGAGCTGAGCTGCATTAATGCAGTGTGCCCAACCCGCCACCGCCGTGGCCTGCAACTTCCCAAAAATGGCAAAACAACGCATGTATGTGACCATTCTGGTTTGTTTCTTTTTGATTATGCGGACCTCCCTGGTCCCCACCGTCCGCGAAACGACTTCCATTTTCGTTGGCTGGAAATATGTTCGAACCGGACCGAACGGGGTGTGCCCGAAACTCGCAGGATCGGCCGGCCGCGTTAACGGAATGATCGATCGTTCGCGATCGATCTCGCGCCGCCGTCTGTTGGTCCATTGTTGGTCCGGTACCGGTACCATACCGGGGGATAGCAACCACCAAGCCCAGTTGGACCTCGACAGACAAAGCGGAGAGATGGAGAGAAACTCTGTGCAACCGGCTCCAACCATCGTTCGAAAGGGGCCCAACATAAGGGCCGACCATCGTCATAAGGCCCCGCGAGGCACCCGAAAGGTGTTGATCGAGTGGGGCTCTCACTCAAGGGGGGCGTTGGTAATGCATTTTCCCGACCAACGGGGGCCCCACGGACGATGAACGATCGTGCACGCCCTTTGGCCGCGAACACACATTTATAATAATGTTAATTCGCTGCTCATTCGCGGATTGATTTATTTCCTATTATTATGAGGCTCTGGGTTGCGGCCACCCTGCACTGTCTCTGTCTAACGCAGCAACATAAATAATGCGGCGCAACGGGCCGCCCTTGCGAACAGAAGCATGGAAATGCATTTCGCTGCGGTGCACCACTCGGTCCGCTGGTTGCGTTCCGAACCGGTTTCAATCGACACCTCGTTGCCGCCGGCGCGACGGTGGCCATGGCCTTTGCATCGATCGCTGTTCCCGGCCATCGGCCATCTTTTGGTCCCTGTGGGGAAGACGAGTCACGGCCGTCCGGCGGCACACAATCTACACGCTGATTGAAAAACGGGGGGGACCGCGCATTCGATTATGCTGCGCGCCCGGTGCCTTGCCATTTTGCCAGCCATGCCAAGCTGCAATGTTGCAGCAGGCTAATGGAATTTACCTTTCCTTCCTTGGGGCCGAGAGCGGGAAGCTATCCCGAGCCATTGTTTGTCCGGGGAGCGGAATCGATTGGTTTGAAAAATGGACTTGTAAATTGCAAAAAGGTGAACCCCCGATTCGTGGCCATTGTCCTAAAGGCAGCCTAACAAACAAAACACTTTACTTAAAAAGCATATTACGAACGATGGAAACAGTAACATTACAAAAATACAAAATTTGAACCATAAAAATCAAAACTTCAAAGTGAATTGGAACTACTGCTGAAGTTGCTGGTAAAATGAGCACCTTGCTACCCCTCGTCAGGTTAATGGCCTGACTTCACCCACCGAACAAACAGGGGCCGCACTCACCCAAACAATCTTTGTGGAACCGCCGGGGAAACTCTTGGACAATATTTGGACACTTTTGTTTCAAGCTACCGCCGCCAGATGGCAGCGTGTCCCACGGAGCACGGCACGCCCCGGTAAGTAAGCTCTCTGGACAAACAGACAAATCGCTACTCCCCAACACTCCTGAGGCTAGTCACCGTTAGCCCTACCACCTGCAACCTGCTGCCACCGTCCGCGTGGCATTCCAAACGGCTAATCCGACCAACCGACACAGGGGCTAATCCCTGCGGCCCGGGACGGCAGGTTATCTGCCGGGGCCGCTGAGCAAGCTGACAAACACCTCGGCAGCCCCGTGATGGGCCAGCCACGCCGATAAAGCCCCCCCCCCCCGCACGGTTATCCGGGGAGATAGCACCACGGTGGCATCTTCCGTAACTGTCACACGGCTAACCGGCCAGGGGTTTATCGGAAGGTCGGAGCAAGTATCTGCGCATAGCGCGCGCATTTATCGAATTCCAAACAAAGTCGGCTCTTCGCAGGATCCTTCGGGGCTCTACGTCAGGCCGCTCGGGGGGGCTTTAGGCTGACACCGTCCGTGGCTGAGTTAGTAAGTGCCGCTTGCCGCCCCCATAAACCGTCCGTCAGACGCGCGTAAATATTTGAACGACGATAAGAAGTCAACGGCGCTGGGCGCAAACGGAAAACACGCTTCATAACCGTCCGCCCGCCAACCAGCCATCTGTTGCTGGAACGCCTTAACGCCTTAGTGTCGGTTGCGTTTGTTCGGGAGCGTTCTCCGTCACCGGAAGGGTGCCATAAAGGGCTGCCAGTTTGACTACCAGCGACTACCAGCACAAGACAATAGTAAGACGTTCTCCCACTGAGGGACTTTGGGCTTTCGGGCACTTACCGAAAAGTTCGTCCGCATCGACGAGCCGCGCCACCAGGACGACGACGGTGAGCAGGGCCGGGATGCCCCAGGCGGCCAGCTGGAACACGGTGTCATGCGCCCCGTCCGGCTTCTCGGCGTGCGGGTCCGGACCGCCGAGCTCGGGCGTGCCGAGCAGCCGGCGGACGGATTTACTCCAACGCAAACACAGGATCGCCCACCTGCCGGAGACGGAAAGGAAAATTAAACTTCATTAGCCACACTCACATTAGTTTTTAAAACAACCCACGAAGAAACGGGCCAAGTGTGAAATTTTGAACCACATAAATTGAAATGTTACGATGGTGACGGCTAAACCGAATCGAATGAAGATAAATGAATTTAGATTATTATAAAAGTTGACTAACTTCGTCCGTTGCGTTCCGGTTGCATAAATATTGGTCTAGCGGAGAACACAAAATACGGCAAATGCGGCAAACAAGACGAAAAACATTTGCTTTGATCTGATAAAGAACTGAAAATAATTATTCTTGCCGGTGGGCCTTGAATTGCTTTAACCGGGAAAAAAGATTAGTCTGGCATTTTAGATACAAACATTAAAATGTTAACATTCAAAAGGGTAAACCGAAGCAAGGTACTAAGAATGTTCTATTAAAACTCGTTCCATTTTCATTCCACAGCTGTCATTGGTCCTAGTGAACATGTGCCAGATCATGGATCATCCCCCTTTGAGGTATCTTGAAATATGTAAACAGCGGTTCGTTTCTTGCCAGGAAACCAAATGCAACTAATCTTATCAAATGGTGCAACACGCAATTACCAGGCTACTGCTTATCGTTGCCAGCCGATCCATCATCAATTTAACCGCCGATCGGGGCCCGTCAATCCCTCGAACCGGAACCACTTAAACCACTCAAACTCCCCTTTGGACGCGTGCGCAACCCAAAAGATGTTTAAACCGAAGCAAAAAGAAGACTAACAAACTCTTATTAGTTAAGTCTATTTTTACATGAAACATTTACCGCACGGGACCCGGCTCCGATTAGATAAACTACAGGTTGGCCCCGAGATCATTACACAGCCACCGGCCGGCCACCAAGGTGTAGAGTTTCGAAGGTCCTCACACACGCTTCTCTAGTGCGATCCAGCTTATGCTGCGCGATCTGCGGCCTTTTGCGCATTTCTCTGCCGTCCAGCTCCAAGCTCTCGGTGCCACAGGCGGTCTCCGGTCACACCGGCCGGCGGCGGAGGATTTAATTAAAATTCGCCAAGATAAACGGTGCGATTAACGACGCGCCGCACGGATTATGACAGTCGTTGACGGTTAGTTGCTTCGTGGCCTCTTTTGCCGGCGTTTCGGCTCTGCGTTTCGCTTCTTGTGCGTCGCCCGGTGGTGGTTGGTTGATTTTAAAATGCGACATTTCTCGAGGTCGATGGAAACATGATACCTTCGCGGCTCCTCGGGTTCGTCGGCAACAGCACCGCATATCGAGCGGCTAATTTATCGGTTAGCAGCTTCGGCTCGTTTGCAGCTCGTTTTCGATAACTTGCCGATCGACCGACCGATCGGCACACATATACACTCGTTGACAGTCGTTGTCTGCGATCACGCCTCAGCCTCCCTGGCGGAAGGCCGGAAAAACAGATCCATGGTTACGTAGGAAGTGCAAGCCGACGAACCACGCGGCGCAAGCGAAATAAATCACTCGATGATTAAACTTCCGCCACAGAAAATGAATGGCCCCCTGGCCATTCAGAGAGCGATGGCCCAAGAGAAATGGTCCCAGCATGATACTGCAACATTCAACACTAACCCTTTTAAACGAGCCGGAAAATATGTATCTCCGGTCCTCGGGTGGCACGGCCAGTTTCTGCCCAAAACGGGTGTTTCGACATGAAAAAACGGGGTTTCTTCGTTCGGCCGGCGGCTTACAAATTATTTTCCGCACCACGCAACGCAAAGCAGGCGGCGGCTCATTATTTATGGCGGCTGATTAATTTACAAACTCGCCGCCAGGTTTTTCTATGGGCACGTTAAATAATTCTTTCTCTTCGCGTCGGCCGGCATTTTATGTGGTCGGCCCCATGTTTAGGAGACCCCTGGCACACGGTTTTATCAATCGTTGGGGTGATTTGTTTATTTGTTTGTTTGGTTTTTGGTCGGTTCTTTCTCTCCCTCTCTCTCTCGCCCTTGGGCGGTCTGCTTGTTTGACCGAATCGAACTACATTTGTAATTAAATGACCGACAAAAAAGGGTGATTACTTCCATCTAAACACCGTTCCCCCAAGGGCAGCCTCCTTATGGCAACAAATGGACTAACGAGTTTTACAAACGTTTATCAAATAATTGCATCAACTTTTAATAAATCGGCGTGGCCAACAAAACCGAGGCCGTTTGAATGAGGAGTGATTAAGTTTTTCAAACCATCGGAAACCCATTCACAACGGGTTCGTTTGGAAGGTGAAACACGTTCGATCGAATCGCCATCCTTTCTGATGCCGTTTGAGGCATTGGATACTAACACGTGACCCCTTTTGGGCGACAACACAAAAAACTGCAAACGTCATAACCGCTTCTATAGTCACAAGTCAACTGACAGAAAATCGATCCCCGTGATAGGAACCCTTCAGGGCCGTAAACAGAAAAGTACGTCAAAGTGAAAGGCCACATCTGGGCACCGAGAATAAAGAAATTTAATCGCAACCAGTGGTCCCCCCATCGGGGCACCCATTGTTGGGCAAACAACGGTTCTGAAGTCGATGGAAAACCCCAACTACGAGAAATGGCCGATTTTTTTTTGGGCCAACCCAAACCCGGACACGACGGCCGATCGGAGATCGAGTGGAGATAGAAGATTAAAGCAACGATTAGGCTCTACCGAACCGAAAGACATCCCCGATCGGAATGATAAATGGTTCCTCTAGTGACCAGCGCGGTCGAGAGAGCGTTGTCGGCAAGCCTGGCCGGCCCACTGGCTCGGAGGATCGCGTTTGTCATAGTTTAAAGAAATGATTAATATTCTGACTCGCTGGTTACGAGGAACGATCTGAGGGATTTACCCACACACATACACAAACGCCGACACCGATTAGACCCGCAACATGCGCGACGAACGACGGACGTAGAAGAGAGACGCTCAGATGATCGTCTTACGGGTCGTCTAGAACTGGATTATGATGCTGATCCCAGAGTCCCGCTTGAACGAGGCTGTTCGTTGGTGACCCGTCCTCCAATTCGTTAGAAAAAACAACCCTCGGCCAGCTCGAGGATCAATTAACCTTCTCCACATTTGTGGTAAACTGTCCAGGGGTTCAGGCGTTTTTGTTCCTGCTTCTTCGAGATTTTCGGTACATTTGAAGTGTGCAGCGTTTACATCATTTATCACCGGCACTGATTGGATCGTCGTGTACCGCCGGCTGCCTGATGACGTGCGATCGCGCACCGATACCGCATGTTATGGGCTGCCTCTTCACCGCGAATCAGGTGTCCGAGGTGAGTGTATCCTTTACGACTCGCAACGGAACCGGCAGGTAATCTATGCAAGCCGTACAACCGGCCGAAAACTGTTGAACTCGGCTCGGTGGGTACACGACACAAGATTCCGACGTGTTGTTCCTCCGATCGATCGATCGATGGCCGACGTCTAAGATCAAGTACTATCGACACCTTCACGGACACCGTTCGACTCTCCATGTCGCCGTCACCGCGAACACTTTGTTGCTGTCGATGAAGGCACTCTGATACCTCCACGTAGACCGGCTGTGTACTTGAGGAGGGGTCCGCAGCCGACGAACAACTTCGCCCGGCCATGATCGCAGGCGCCGAAACTCGTTCCCCAACATCGCTGGTAGCTCTTTTTTCCCGCCGTCCCTGCTTCCCACCGAGAACCGGCGTTTGAATGGCGTATCGGTTCGCGGCCTGTCAAAGATGACAAATTGTTGCCTGATAAAGTGGAAATTAAATTCTCCCCAGACGCAGGCGCGTAGGAGCTCCTACTCCCGGGAGCCACATTTTTGGACGCGGGCCGTTGTGGACCGGGAGACGGCGGCTCAACAGAACTGTCACCCGGCATGCCCGGGATTCCGGTTCCCCCGTGGGCCCGGCGTTCCAATTTTGGGCCGGACCGTTATTAAGTCGTTTCATAACTAAGATTAGTTCGCGCCACCGATTTCACGCGTTTCTATGGTAAATATGCTGCGGAACCCATAATCTCTGGACTCTGGTCACCTCGGCGATCCCAGATAACAGCGGACCCACGAGCCACGGGTTTGACATTTCGGGTCGTTTGAGAATAGATTTGTCAAACTTTTGGGCTACGCTACGAGATGGGCTTAGTGTTTGCAGCGGGAACTAGCGCCAGCCTGAGGCATTGATTGATCTTAAGTACGTATGGAGCGGCGATGGAGAAAAATGGGGTCATCGACGATCCGATCCGATTTCCGAGAGAGAGATTTTAATTAAATCAAGCAAAATCCGAAAACTTGACGAGTTCAACCGAACCGCTCGTTAGGCGAAAATCGCGATCGCGCTATTTTCGTGTCAGCCAATCTCCGGTCCCGGGGAGCTGACATTTGCGATTTGGCCCGTGCGATAAGTAGATGGTCCTGGGTGCCCACAGACAGAGAGAGAGAGAGAGAGAGAGAGAGCTTTAAAACCCGGACCGACCCGGGCGCCAACCGATCATTAGGGTTGGATTTGAACTCCAACTAACGATCGCCCGCGGGGCCTGCTAGCCCCGGTCAAAAAGGAAACAGCCACCAACAAACGGCCAATCAATCGTGGACCATTCGGGACCCGGATCGGACCTTGGGCCTTGTTACGATTAGAGGTCCGCGCTTTCTCGGGCCCAATTGGGCCTCCGTGCCGAGAGCCATTTTGACTTTATGAACGCGCTCGCGCCAACCAAGGGGCTGGAGCTCGCTAGAAGTTTATTGATTTTATTGATCGCTGGCCGCGGCCGGGCGGCTAAAAACGGAACGATGACAACAACAACAACGACCCATCATCACCGCTTTTCAGAGGCCGATCTCCTTTGGCGAAAGAAGAATTCTTCGAACGCATACGATCCATCCAACGCGTCGTGGTTGGATCGATCGTCACCGAAGAAGAAGAGGAAAGCCCCCGCGGGTGCAACCCCTGCCCCCTGCCTTGCCCCCTGCTGTCTCCCCGTCGATCGCGGACCGAAAAATCGTTCAAAATCTTAATCGCTTTATTTTGTAGATTTTATTCCGCATTTATTTTTATTAATTAAAATTTATGGCCCCATCGTGGATCAACTTAAAAAAGGCTGGGTTTGGGACCGGGCGGGGGGGCCTAGCCACTCTTGGCTTCCCCCAAGCCAAGAGGGTGGCGAAACCGGTAGCTGGCCGGCGGACGGCGGCAGAAGGAGAGGAGGGCCAACCGAACGATCGATTTTTGGGGCCTATTCGTTTCCTTCTTGGAGAAATAAAAACTCAGGAACCTCGACCGAACCCTGGAGTGGCCTGGCGAAGTCACTAATCCACCAATCAAACCGATTTTATGATGCTTCCCCCGCACCGCGTGGTCCTTCCGTCCTCGAGCGAGCAGTGCAACCCCTTTGGCCCCTGGGTTTCGGAATTCTTCGGGTTGTCGAGTGTGTGGGTCGAACATTACTACGGACACCCCTGGCCCTGGCCCTGGCCCGAGCGCTGACGGAGAAAAGCTGTCAAAATATTTCATTTCGCGCGATCACGATCTCGATTATGGTGCGCGAGAAATAGCGACTTAAGGAAGGGAAATGGCTTTTTGTGGTTTTTTTATGTCTCCTCCGTCGAACCAATTTAAATCGGGCTCGTTAACCTTCTCCAGAGGGGTCGCGGAATTGGACCATCCCGGACCCGCGGTTCCAAGAACGGGATCGGGAGCTGATCGGGTTCCCGGGGACCTGAGATCGATCGACGGGTAAATTGTGTCCGCAATCTCTGGGTCCTTTCTTTAAATAAATGCAAACATTATTCCTGCCACAGGGCACCCTGGTTCAAGGGGTCTCGTCTCGCCCCGAACGGCGAGTATGGAGTCCCGCAGAGTGCACAGCGGGCCCCGCCTAACGAACCGGGGCCGTGGACGCGGCATCGAAATTATCATATGCGAGAGGAATAATTTTCCTATAAAAGCGACCACCGCCGACTTCGGACGATCCCGCCAGGTCCGTTGGAGGCGCGGGACGGATCGTGACTTCGCTTCTTCGGCCGCCGACGCCGCTCGTTACGATCCGTCCGCGATGGGCGTTACCTGTTGATGTCTGTTGTTCGTGTTGTTCCGACCTCCACCCCGACCGAAATAATGGATGCCCGTGCGCGGCCATCTTGAGGAGCCCACGAAGATCCCGGACGGTGGCAAGAGCGAAACAGAGAGACAGAGAGAGAGAGAGAGAGAGAGAGAGAGAGAGAGAGAGAGCGAGAACCGGCGGCGTGAGGTCCTTGTGGGGTACGCAAGAGCCGCCGAACGAGCTGTGGAATGTAATTATTCTCAACAAGCCTTTCGACATTTCGCCCGTCAGTCGGACAACCGTTGGGTCTGGCTGGCTGGCCGGCCGGGGGCCTGGGAGTCTCGCAGGGACTCGGCTTGGCGGCTGTCAAGAGCCGGGTTGTTGGCTGGCTGCTTAGCGTGCCTGAAATCCAATCTGACACCCCAAGAGCCCGAGCGCCTTTTCGCTGAACGAAGTCAACCCATTTGCAATCTCGCCTCCCTCGATCCGGGGGCCGAAACGAGGTGTCGGCGCGAAAAGCGCTACGAAAGTTGCCCATAAAGATTACGCCAACAGGATGATGTACAAGACGATGATGGCCACGGCCGGGCCCGTCTCTCGGTGATCGAGAAGCGATCGAGACTCGGGGCGCGAGCGTTAAGATTGCGGCCACTGGAACGCTACGTTCCGTGTCCACGGGGCACGGGGATAAAATAAATAACGAAGTAAAAATTGGCGAAGCCAAACAAAAAGGGGACGAAAAAGGCGAAAACATAATCACATTTTGGCCTCTCCGCAATCTGCACCGCAGAAGGGGAGAACACGTCAGCGGAGCGTTTTTGACATATTTTCGAAAGTGTTAAAACCAACAACGACCTCGGATCACTTCCACCTGGATGGCCGAGTGCCGAGGTAGAGAGAGAGAGAGAGATTTTTAGCCCCAGCTCCAGAGGTCGCCAGAACACCTCCATTACCGGGCAGTGGACGAGGATATTTCGCTGTCCGGTTAAGCCCTTTGACACCTTCCTTGTGGCGGTTCCGAGGATTAAGCGGCGCATGGCCGTTTTGATGCAGCAACGCCAGTTGTGGCCGATCCTGCGCCGTCGAGTGTCACACACTTAGTACTGCTCTTACGATTACGACATCGACGCCGGAACGGTTCGATTGCCTCGATTTAACGGTGACGTACATCAACGGTCAGATTAGCCGTCTCTCTCTCCGTGGCCACTTATTTCCCCAGACCCGGTGTGATGTTGGATTAACGTTTTTTAAATGTCCTGGAAATCTTCCAAAATATTTAGCGAATTGACCTTGATGCCATAATACCGCGAAATGGCACGGACACTGCAAAATGCCATTCGGATCATTCGGACAACCGTAAAATTTTGCAAACCGCCACAACCCATCAGGAATCACATTTGTTCCCCGCACTATGGCCCCGGGGGCCGTGTCCGTGATTGATTTACAGCTCCGGCACGGCCGGCATTTCTAATGCATACATACCATAAATCGTGAGATGCATTAAAAATGCATTAGCTCCACTGCGGCTCTTCTGCGGCGCTGATCAATTACGTGTATGCAAAAAGGTCTCGTAATGCGTGCCATTTCGGCACGCTGATGCCTGTTCCCGGAACGCGGATCTCCTCGACGCCGGATTGACTGACAATTGTGGACCAACCCCGTCCGGAAGGTTTGTTTATGATGCTGCTACTGCTACTGCTGTTGCTGCTGCTGTGTTTATGGCGATTAATCAAAGGGCAGGTCCGGTTCGCTTTTGCCCATTCCAACCAGCCATGCGAACCCGTGCTCTAGGAAGCGAACCGACCAGTGACCCAGCGCGCAGTCCTTCCAAGAAGTCGTCCAGTAGTTTCAATTTTCCCAAAAAACATAGCCAGGCTGTCTAATTGCTTGTTCAAAGCGCAACTCCGACGTCCGTCAACGCCCGATCCACCCGATTCGGGACGGGAAAGAAGCGTGTCCGCACTCCGGAGCATAAACGCCGGAGTCGCCGCGGTCTGTGAAGCGACACCGAGGCACCAGCGGACCGGGCTACCCAAGAGAGGACGGGTCGGCACTCACACAACATAACTCCTGACCGGCCATGTTTGGTTGTCCGATTTATATTTATGTTTTCCTGCGCCTCGTTAGTGCGGTTGATGAGATGAGCCTCTTTTTTCTGCCTCTTCCCTGGCTTGGAGGAAACAACAGGCAGAAAGGGAGAGAGAGAGAGAGAGCGAGGGATGGCCTCAAGATGGCCCACATGGCCACAATCGGGATTTGTAGGGGTCCCGTGCAAGAATTTATACTCCGCACACATTCCATCACGCACGGCACACAGAGAGCAGGGACCACTGCGGTTCCTCGGCCTCGCAGGGCTTTACCGAAATTTTATCTTATCGCGCCAAATAGCCCATGCCGGTTCCTTTCCTGGGTCTGGATATTTATTTTTTGCGACAACACTGTTCCCAGTTCCCTTTTATGTTTTCGGCCAGCAGCGTCAGCAACGGCAAGTGGTTGTCGCTTTGTCGCCCTTTTACATCTCTCTGCGTTTCCTTTGGCGGTCTCCGGAGGACCTGCGACTCGCCCAAAAGGAGTTTGCGCGGCGTTCCACGGCACGGGGACGCATCTTCGACTCCGTACATTGTTGTTCGACACCCTGCCGGAAGAAGGGATCCGGAGTCGTTGTCCGTCGTGTCCGAAAGTACACGTTTTATCGCCACCGTGACATGTAATTAGGCATGATGGATTAGAAAGAGAGAGAGAGAGACAGACAGAATGTATGTCGATATTCGGAGGGAGTGTTTGTTTTACACTTGTGCCGCATCCCGACTGTGTTCCTTTTTTTGATCCTGTCCGACCTTTCGCCCGGCCGGCCTAATCCGGGCACGAGACACTGCAGGACACTGCGAAGCCGACGAGGTGCAGTAATCGCAGTAGCCGACACTGTCGACGCCTGCTAAGTTGTGGGCTTTCCCCCTACCAACGGTAAGGCGAAGTACACAGCCATCTAGTAGGTGTCAACTGGAGCTGGCTGGTTCATACCCCGTGGCAAGTGTGAGGCCATCGGACCCCGCCAAGGTTTATGTGACAGGGCACCAACATTGATTTGCGCAACATTGGGCACCCCAAAAAACCCCGAGACTGTGCGAGGGCTGTTCAAAAAGTTCTAAGACACTGTGAGATGTGAGATTTTCGATTCTGTTTCACTTGAACAAGATTTGGCTCATCGGCTCATGGTTGTCTCTTCCAAAAAATGGATAGTAAAGATTTTTTATCAAATTTTGTGTGGAAAACGGAGGCTCGGAGGCAATCGAAATGTTGACTGTGGCTCAAAACAGCGCTTATCGGTGGTTCAAGAAAAGGTCCAGAAAATGTGAACGTCGAAAAGCCAAGTTTGGTGAACAGTTTTGCTTACAGTTTTCTTCGATTGCAGAGTCGTGGCGCATCATGAGTTGTTGCCAAAAGATAGAACATAAATTAAAATTTCTTGAAACTTTTTAAACAGCCCTCGTATGGTTACCGATTTTGAAGACCACAAAACGAGTGAACGGATTGGAACGGGTAAAGAAAGGTGAAGCATTCGAACAGCCTGGCGGTGTTGCGACACTCTGGACCAGCAGTGCCAGCTGCAATCCGGTGCCTCCATGTCATTAGCATCGCATTGCCGGCGAGAACTGCGAGCTCCACGACGACCCGATGACTTGACGTTCCCGCCGTAGGGCTTCGTGGGCCGCCTGGCCGCCTGGTCTCTGGCGGCCCTGAACGGTACCTGACAAATTTGTCCGTCTTCCCGAGGTGCTAGCAGGCCATGTTACGGCCTGCCCCCTCTCACACCCATGCCGGGCCGAGGCGGGGGAATAGAGGGACCGGTAAATTTTTACACGTTAACAAGTCCGTACTTATTCCACTTCTTCACCGCCAGGTCCCGCGGAACGAAGAAACTCGTTAACCGCAAATCGACTCACCTTGGTTCTTGCTCGGCTGTGTGCGTGCGAAATGGCGCGAAAGAGAAGAGGGTGAAGAAAGAAACCACCTTCGGGGCCGCCACCGTAACGTGATCCTGCACCGCCGTACACCGCGGGAATGAACGCGGGAATAAGTGTCGAAGCGTCGGAAGGTGAACTCCGGTAGTAAATCTTGTCCGAACCCGATCGGCAGCACCCGTGTGCAACACCAGGATTCTCCGGGCTACACGGTCTGGTGACGGCTCTTGCCCCCCTTCTTCGGGACCTTCCTCGGTTGTTGCTGGAAATTTACAACCTTAGCACATTATTTCCAGGCCCGTTTATGGCCACGGCCACAGAGCGGCCCGTTCATGCATAACGAGAGTCATCCGTCATCCACACTGGGAAGGAAAACTGGTATTTGTGCAGCGCAAAATCGCACGCCAGGACCGCGTCCCCCGATGAGTGTTGTCGATCAAGGTAATCATCATCCCGAGAGCCTTCGTTCGATGCCCGGGTTCGGCGGCCATCGCCACTCCATCATGTTCTTCCATAAACTTTATTATCCCATCCTCCCCTTTCAGCCGTTTCTGGCCCGGTTTGTCCCCCGGACGTCTTGAGTCGCTCGGTGGATGGAGGCAGGTGGAAGCGTTGTTCCAGCTCCACGAACAACTGCCTCTAATTAGCGATCGTGTGTTAGATGGCTTATCGGTGGCAATGCCCGACCGAAACTCTTCGCCCAGTTTAGCGGCCAAGACCAGGAGACCCTCAGACCCGCTCGAAGTTGTAAACACAGACCGAGCGCACCGGCGCAACGTTTGCGATTAAAAATAGAGAATCCCACCAGCAGCAGCGTGCGCGGAAACCGTTGGAGCCTTCCGCGGCCACGACTCCCGTCCGACCGGATGGTTATGAGCTGGAACCGACGTTTATGGCATCGGCACCGGCCAGGAGACGTTTCTGACGGATTTATGGTCTTTGCCCAACACAAGATTGAAAATGGACCAGCAAAACGGTTCGCGTGCTACGAAATGGTCCCACTAATCCTAGCCCAGCGTCCGATCTCTTTGATCAACGCCCTAACAAGCCGTAACCGTCCACACCGGGAACCCTTTCCTATGATGGATGCGTTTCTCCGGCAGCGGGACGTACAAATGATGTGCAAGCCGATGTTGTTCAGCCCAACTACTACAGCCCGCGCCATGCACACTTCCGCCCCCTAAGCCTGCGTTCCGGTGGTAAGTTGTTCTAAAACATTTATTTACAATAGACTTGGGGTCCGCCGACTCTTCCGACCGAGATCAAACAAGAACGGTTAAACAGGTGCCATCGTAACGGTGGCCAACATCTCGCACCACACGCCAAGCGGCCAGGGTCCAGAAAGTCCCACTGTTGTTGTTGACCACCGGAGGGTTTTCCGGGGTGGGAATGCTCCTTCGCCCATAATGGACGCAGGTAACACACCCCGGTACATATTTGTCCAATTACTCAAATATTGATCAGCATCCGGCGGCTTAGGTGCAGCCACTTCCAGTAGCTGTTCGGGGCCGGGGCCATAAAGCGGATCTCCAGTCTCGAGTCTTAGGAGCTTTCCGCCCGCTGTTCACCTATCCCGGGACCGGATTCCAGCACGTACCCGTAAAGGGTCGCCGCTCAACATCGCGTGGGGCCATCCATGTTTGCACAGAAATCGATTTCTGCATCTATGTCAACACGTATGGGCACACAGCCTGTGGCCACAACAGACACTCTCTCTCCGACCTGGCGACCCGACGAATCGACTCGACAGCGATCGAAGGGAACAAGGAAAGTGGTGATGAAAATTATACGTCCCACATCGCAGCCAAGTTGTTGAACTTTACGCCGGACGGACGGCGACTTCTGTTTGTATCTCGATCTTGCGACCGCGCACAACATCACGCGCCAGGACCGTCTTAGGCGCAGCGGCAGCAGCACACCCTATTATGATCGCAATGATTACGCTTGACGCCCGCCCGCGAGATCGCGGGAAGTCGATAATGATCGACGGTGCGATCGTGTGCGAGGTGGGGACCCAACGAGCTTCACGGTGCATTTCCGGTCCGTGCTCCCACGGACCGGCACGGACCTTTGACAGGAAAAAACAGACAACATCCAATTACGGCCCATCCATCCACACGGGACATTATCACTCTCACATGGCGCATGGCGGATGTGGGAAGCCAAAGCCAGCAACGCCCTGAAGGCCAGCCGAACGCCAGGGCCGCCCGATATGAATGGGAGCGATTGATTGCGGCCAATTGGGCCAACCGAGCTGAGCGCCACTGTGCTGAGCTCCACGATCAGTAACGCATCATCACCACCACCCATCCATCATCATGGCGCAGATGACAACGTGGCGTGGCTACGTCATCGTCCGGATGGCTGTTCCGGATACAAACCGCGGTTCGCGGATCCACTCTCGGCCGGCTTAACGAGTTCGGAGCTCTCGGCAGTGGGCAATTATGGTGTGGTTGTTTTCGTAATGACTCCAAATTTCTCTCCCCGTCCCGGGGCCGGGACCGGGGCCAGTGTGTGGTGTGTTCAAGTCCTCCACCCGGGGTACGGCACTTACTCCGCTTTTGCTATTTTGCTGGCCGGTGGAGCTAAATGTTACGGGCCGCGCACTCTTCGGATAGACCACATTCGCCTGAAGACGCCCCGAACACACTCCGTGAACCAATTGAACGGCGTAATTGGCGATGAGTAGTGTGTGCGCGCCCGATGCCGGCGCCGGCGACCACAGGAAAGTACCATTAGAGTGAGGGTAGCCTTATTTCGCCACGCCATCGCCATGCTCTAGGCGTCACAGGTTCGGGTTTTGTGAAGTTGCGAGGGCCCTCGGAAGCGCCGGGGGCGGAACCGTTAGCGAAAGGAAGCTGTGCCACACCATCCATCCGTCACACATCGGTAGTTCGAATGGGGTCTAACACGTGGGATGAAAAGTCCCGGGCGTAACGGGAGGAAAACGCGAGTTTTTTTGGTAAAACCCCTTTTGTAGAATTTATTGAATTTATCAATTTATCTTTTGCTTCAAAATAGACCTCAGTTTTAGCGATAACCTCTTCATTCGAGCGAAATTTCTCCCAGGATAGCGTTGGTTTGAGGTCTGGGAGCCAAATCTGGCGAATATCTGGTGGTTGTGGGAGCAATTCGAAACTCAATTCATGTAGCTTAGCAAT
This sequence comes from Anopheles bellator, assembly GCF_943735745.2. Taxonomy (NCBI): domain Eukaryota; kingdom Metazoa; phylum Arthropoda; class Insecta; order Diptera; family Culicidae; genus Anopheles; species Anopheles bellator. The sequence goes on along the minus strand of NC_071286.1, from coordinate 79,446,186 downwards.
TGTTTTGATTGACTTCTTCAGCCTTCAAAAGCTCCAATAACGCTTTATAATATTTATTGTTGATAGTATTTCTCTTCTCGAGATTGTAGATAAATATTACACCACGCAGATCCCAAAATACCGGGGTCTTATCCTTTCCAGCCGATCGTTGTGCTTTCGGATGCTTTGGACACGGTTCACTCATTCAGATGAGGATCGTTTTAGTTCCGGGGTGAAACGATCGTTCCATGTTTTATCCCTTGTCACATAGTCAAATGCTCAACACATTCTTTAAATCTTTACAATTTCAGCTAACTGACGCAACTTCATTTTTCGATAATTTAAAACGGTTTTGTTGATATTTTTAATATTTTGTGGTGTTACCACTTGATTTGGACGTCCACTGTGTGCAGCGTCATCGGTGTCTATACGACCTCGTTTGAAGTCAGAAAACCAATGTTTTATTGCTAGAGTCCTTATAACACTTTTCAAGCCCTTGCTTTGCTTGAACGGTATTTTTTCCCATGAAGAAGCAGTGTAAAATTAAAATACGAAATCGTTTGTGATCCATTGTTTTGAAAATAACAAAACCATGAAGTAGAACATAATGAAACTTTAACAGCTTTTGAAGGCGATAAGACTACCGCCATTTATGTGTTATACAACGGGACTTTTCAACCCACGTGTTATGCTTCTATGCTGCGCCGTTCAATCACGCAAAAAAGCGGTTCTCACCGAGTCGACGATGAACTCTGGCTGATAGCGACATTGCAAAATTGCATTCGCCTCCAACTGGCGGAAACGGACCAAGGGAAAAACCTACAAACAGATCGAGGGACCGCGAAGAATTAAAGATTCGAGCGTCGCGATAAATGCGGATCCGCTTCCGTGGCTTATGGGTGACACAAAGGGACTCCCCGCAGGCGGGACGGGGCGGTTCAAACATGGTAGCCGCCACACCACAAACAGACGCGACTGTTTTGCGTTCCCAGCAGCGTCTTTGAAGCGACCGGCCGGCATATCGGCAATCAAAATTCTCACTTCATTTAAGTTAATTTAAGTCCCATTTTGCCCCGAGAGGGGCCCCCGGGGAACAGAAGTACTTATTTATGCGCGTCTTCCCCAGAGAGCCCCCCGGAGGAATGCCGCCTTGAGGGACTTGAGACACTACGACACTCGGGATCGGGACGGGACGCGAAGGTTTAAGAGAAGAAAGACAAACCAACCCAGAGGTCTTGCCGGGGACCGGAAGACCCAGTCGGAAACCGACTCGGGACCGCTACCCCGAACGAGAGAGACAGAAACAGAGGAAAAATATCAAATTTCCTGTGCCGGGCGGGATCGGGCGGACAAATTATGTTTTATTTATTCTAATTTAGAACCTCATCAACGGGGCGGCGGCGGACCACAGGCGGGCCGTCGGGGCCCTGGGCTGCAAGGCAGACAACGTGTTTGCTGTAGGAATCGTAAGAAAACATGACCCTACGGCTTGAAGGATGTCGGAGTCGGCGCACATGTTCACAACTAAAACAGACGCGCGTCTCGTCGGTTTTGGAGGAACTTCGGATGCCTTGATGGCTGACACTTGGCCCTACACCGACGGTGTGCGTATTTGCAAACGGTGGTTTTCTATTTACAGAACTCTCGAGTCGAGCAATAGTTGGTGTCCATTCAATCGACACTTCCAGCTCCCGTCGGGACACCTGAGAACTAGGATCCGCGAAGGTGATCACTTCACGATCCAATCCGATCGCGTGCAACTGTTAATTACCGGTCCGAACAGGATTCCAATAACTGATGGGGGCCCGCAAACCGTTGACAGCCCAAGTGACCGCGGCGTGGAACATAACTTAGCGGGTGGCGTGCCCGCCCGTGGATCGCACCGGATCCCGGTCGGACACTGCTTTTTATGCTTTTTATGGGACTTTGATTTCGGGTGCCGGGGGAGCCGAAACCTGACACCACGTCCGAAGCGACCAACGGTCGGCACGGCGCAGGATTGTAGCCGAATAACTAATGATCGTAAAACGGGTGACATACAATTTTCCTCACGTCGTGATTTACGATACAGGCCACCGCCGTGGCAGGAAATGTCGGAATGCCAAGCGGTCTCGGAGAGGTCTCGCTCGCTGGTCGGAAAACTAGACAGACAATAAAATCGGAAAAAATTCTCGGCAGTGCCCGTGTGCGTGTGGTTGTTTTCCTGGAACTGTCAACCCCAAGAGGGGCAGAGATCCACGGCACTGACATTTCCGGGTGCGGCGCGAGAAACCGCGGCTCCACCGACAACGGAGACGGCTCATCTCCATCAGCGGCACGGACCCCGAAACCAACGACGACGACGACGACGACGACGACGACGACGACGTAAATTAACATAATTTATCGACATCGTCCGGCTCTTTAGGCGTGTTTGGCCTTTTTCCTTAATTTTTCGCTTCACGTTAGTTAATTGCGGGCGTTTGTTGGGCGTTAAGTGAAAATAAAACTCCACTCGCGAGATAAAATATGCGCGCGTAGGGGTCGACGGAACGGTCCGTTGGCCCGGCTCCGGCTAACAAGCTTAGCTGGGCACGGAAATCGGTTTATAGATTGGAAGAATTCGTTTTTAACGGCCCACCCAAACACGGCACGTTGCGTAATAATTAAAAAGACTCGTTCAGCGGTCTCTGTAGAGCCGTCGACGGGCGCATGGCGAACAGAGATCCAGTTGAGAAAGGCAACTTGTTTCTTCAGGGAACTTCTTCCATCAAGTCGCCTGGAACTAGGAATACAAGTTCTAAATTTATGGTATCGCTCTTGCCCCCTGTAGGTGCTGCTTGGTACGCAGCTCGTGAGCTCGCTCGTGAATTCCTAATTCACGATCGCCTGTACTGAGAACTCCCAGCCAGCGGTGTACATCGATCTTGCGTATCGATCATCGATCACTGTGCCTGGGGCGGCATATGAAAAAGACCTCACAGCGCTATTTAGCTAACCACATCACAAATCACGGGCACAGGAATTGGTGGTCCGCCGCCTCACGTACCGGTTTCTGTTGCCCGTGCTCCGACGATCCCGATCGCCGTGGCGCTGGTGGCGTGCCTTCGATTGAGTATTCCCCTCACGGAAGGTCCGAGGGAGGCCATCGGGTGGAAAGAGGAAACACAACATAACAAGCTAGAACGAGCACAACGGGACGGCCCCGCGGCTCCCAGAGAGGGTCGGTCTTTGATGATGAGAAGATGATTATCGTGCTTCCCATGCGTGCGAGTGGGCACCTCATCAACAAGCCAAATCCTCATCAAACGTCCCAAAAACCCGTCCCGGTGGTTCGGTGGCCACCCCGTTGCCTGTCGGTCCAGCCTGAAAGTCCACTCGAGAAGGAAGATCCCGTGGGCCGCGGCGAGAGCTTGTTAGAAAGCCCGATTAATGGAACGCGCGGCCCGCCGGACCAATCGGCAGACCGATCGTTGCCTAATGAGACCGCCGCGCCCCGAGAGCTCCTCCAACCGATCGGCTGAGCCCACAACGCTTGAGCGGGCGGCCGCGCGCGCCTGCTCGAATCCAAAGTACCCAGACGCGGTGCCATAATTTTAGAATTCAACATCGATCATCTTGTTTACCAGGAAGTGTACAATTATCCCTCGGCCTGCCCGGGAGCCTCAGCACTCCCCGGTGTCCGGTTGTTTGTTTATCCAACAAATTGTTCCCTCCGATCCTCCGGAGGATCGGAGCCGCCTGCAATGCTGGAATATTTGACTGACATTGAAGCATCGGCCCGGGGTTGGGGCGAGCGAGGGTAATCAAACACCTCGCAGTGGCCTCTAATGAGGCTCGCGATCTGCGCGTAACTAGAGATCGAGCCACCGGGTAAGTAGGTAGTCGACTCCCCTGCGGTCCCACGGGCGCCAGGAGGAATCTGCCCGGACGCCAAGCCGTGCAGAGTTGACCGAGATGTGGAGGAGAAAACAAAGATCCTCAGCCGGCCCAATCGGATGTATTTATCGCGGATGATGTGATGATCGCTCGCAAACCAGCTCGCCTGATCGGTGGGGTTTCTGGTGGCCAGATGGTGCGGCCATCACCGGTCCCCCTAATTGAGCCGTTAATCACTACCGATGCTACTGAGCCGGCGAGTAATCACGAGATTGTTTCTGTAGTCTCGAGAAATTTCGATACATAATAAGAGGTACGCATATGATTGGGATCGTGGATCGATCGCAAGAAAGTCCAGCCCAGGAGATCATCATTACAGGAAGGATAAACTGGCGGCCCAACCAAGAAAGGCAGTGCATGAGAACACCTTAAACCCTACGGGGCAATAGAGTCCCAGTGGGACCATAAACCCGGAGCGCAGAACGCTGCTTCGAATAGCTAATAGATCAGGCAAATACGCCGACGGTAAGGCGTGTGTCAGCAGGAGACCAGGTCAAAACCAGGAGTCAGAGTCGCTTAGCGTAGACACGATAAAAGGTGAGCGCTACTGCAAACTCAGCGGCCTTTTCGTGGAATCCTTGCCACCTGAGCACAGCTGGACCCAAGCGAGAAGGTCACAAACAGGTCACACGTCCAGCTGTTGCGTTGCGTGCAGAGAATTGGTCTAAGTTCCGTTCCCACCACCGGGCACGGAACGGACCAAAGTGGCCATAATTGGGCGCTTAGCCGCCACGAGGACGATCACTGGTTAGCGTTTGGCGAAAATTGCTTGCAGGTTCCGACACCGCAACTCCTGCGAGTCGATGTGGTCACTTACCAGACAGCTGCCGACAGGCCGAAGTAGTAGCGAAGCAGGAACGTGGCCGCACACGGTGCCGTCGAAAGGCCGTCGGTCAGGAGTAGGGCGACGCCCGGCAGCTGGGGGTCGTACCCGCAGGCTGTGGCGTTGCGGCCCGCCAGCCACCGGACGGCCCACCCGACCGTCACCAGGCAGTGGCTGATGACGAGCGGCATCAGGCTCTTGTCCCAGCGCTTGGTCGACAGGATCAGGCAGAGCGTGGCGACGATGGCCGTCCCGAGGGCGGCCACACTCCACGACGTCAGCCACACCTCGGCAAAGTGTTTCTCGTCCTGCTCGAACAGGATGTCAGCGTCGCAGAGTGGCGCGCAGCGCCCGGAACGGTTCAGCTGCACGTACAGGTTCGACTTCTGCAGTCCCTGGCAGGCCGGCCGGTCCGACACGAGCACGTCCAGCTCGGACGGTTCACCGGGCCCCTGCATGCACATGTGCTCGTGGTTGTTCTCCTCCGGGAACCGGTTGCAGTCCAGCGCCGAGGGCCACGGGAACCCGAAGCCCTGCAGGATCGGGTGGCAGCGGTTCTTCACCGTGTTGCACAGGCTGCGGCAGGGCCCGATCGGCATCGACACCTTGGGCGTGCACATCGGCACGTAGGTCGCGCACAGGAAAAACTTCAACTGCTTGCTGCACCCGAACTGGATCAGCGGGAAGAACGTCTGGAGCGTAAAGTTCGCATCCGACTGCAGCTCGTGGCCGACGATGTTCGGCAAGGACGTCTCATTGTACCCGATCCCGCGGCACAGCTCGATCCGGATCGGTTCGCAGGTTCGCTGGCCGGTGAAATCGGAACTGCCACTGCTGCTGCTGCTGCTGCCACTTCCCGGCGCTACGAGCAGCGCCAGGATCACGAGCAGTGCACCGTGTTTGAGGTTAGATTCGGGGAGCATCGCGCTCACAGTTAAAAGGAACGGTTAATTAGGACCTCAGTCACTCACACTCTAATCACCAAGGACACTGTAGCACTCGCGGACGCACCGGGTGCCTAGCTGCGATTGCATTTCCGAAAAGTCATCTCACGGCCACCGCGGCCAGGGTAATCATTCGAGGAATTGGTCCGGGTTCCCGGGAGGCCCGTTTCGCCCGCCGTTATGCTGTGCCATCGACGCACAACCGAAGACGGACAGAGAGAGAGAGGGAGAGCACGAGAGAAACAAAACCCAAACCGAAAGATGGGTCAGATTTTTCCCGCTGCAGCCTCCAGCCAGCCAGCCAGCCAGCCGGGTTTTGCTTTTCTCGTTAGCCGGTTTTAACGATGGGTTCGGTCCGTCGGTCGGTCCGTGCCGCGCAGATCCCGCACCACGCCGCCCGCGCCGCTGCTGCTGCTGCTTTATTATTCCTTCGTCCGCTTTGTTACCGCCCGACGGTTCTGCTTTGCTGCTCCGGTTCCGGCGGCAGCCTCTCCACGGGTCTATTCGCGCGCCCTACGCCCCGCGCGACGTGCTCTTTGAGGTCTCTTCGGTTCAGACAGGTCGTGGTCGAGTTCCGTCGTCGTTCGTTTCCCTTTTCTTTTCCGTTTTTTTTATCGCCCCCCGGAGGGCCGCGGCTTTTTTTTGTGTTGTTTTGTTCAATCTTCACAAACTCGATCACTGCGGCTCACGCGCGTTCACTGCGATCGCTCACTGCTCACTCGCGTTTCTCGCAATCATCTCACGTGGCCGCGGAGGTACCGTTGCCTTGATTTGAGCCACCTGTTTTTTCACCATCAATCCGATCGATCTCCGTGCTGTTGGCGGCATGGACTCGGACTGAAAAATAGAGTGAGAGAGAGAGAGAGTGAGTGAGGGAAAAGCACCATCGAAACACAGCATTTCACGCATTCGTGCGTAATTAAAAATAAATCATCACTCAACACACGCCAGTGGGTGTTGCGCTGGCCCCCGGAGTCCCGGGGCAGGACTTTCGGGTGGAAAAACACAAAACATGTGTAACATTGGCCCGGGCCCGGGCTCCACGCTCAACATCGAGAGTTGTGTTTATTTTTGCACCGGACGCCCCCCCCCCACAACTGGACAGTTCTGGTGGTGGCGGTGGTCGCAGGAGCCGCACCGATCCGTTTCGCCTTCATTTTCTCAACGTCCCACCCCAGTCCCAGTGGGTGAGATGTTCCAAACATCTGGACGGCGGCGGCGGCGTGCTCACCTCACGATCGCGAGAATGACGCGTGAGGATGGTCGTGAGACAACACAAACGGGTTGCGAAGTAAGTAAATATCGAGCCGGAGCTGCGCGGGAGCTGCGCCACTATTTACGCAGCCGCGGTTTGGTAGCCGCGTATGTGCGGGAAACAGGACGCACATACACAGTTCCACAGTGAGGCAAATAAAACAATCACCAAACAACGTGCGCCGCCGCGCATCGGAGGAATGTTTAAAATGTAGCACTTCACCCGGCCCGGGGGTCACTTCACTCTGCGTAGGCACAAACACATAAACCGCGGGGCTTCTGTCAATAGAAATCGACAAGCTGTTGGCCGCTTTTTTTTATCGGCTCTGCCGTTCCAAAAATTATCCCTCCGTCTGGGCGCCCTATCTGGGGCCCCATGCGGCCCCGATAAGCGATAACGCCGGCGAAGGTGACGATATTGTCCATTCCCCGGCCCGTGACGTCGTGCCGTGTTTGCCGTTGTTTTCAATGATGCGGCACAAAAGTCACACCCCTGGCGCGGCGAGACGGCGTAAATTAATTTGTGCTTCGATTCGGTGCCAGAATGATCACCGATGATCGCGCGTCCGCCGGATTGCCGTTAAAAACACTGCAAGAAACAAGGGCTGGCCGTTACTTACAAGGACACCGCTGAGGCTGTGTTTGACGAACAGAGAGTTACGGCAAAACGTATGTTTCACACGATCGTGTTCCAACCGGTACGAACTCCGTTTTCGACTGTTGCTTTGTTGGATTAGCAACTAAAAGCACGCAAATCAGAGACCGAGGGCGAAACACCTTAAATCAGGGTGCAAACCGTTATGTTTTTCTGCGTTCAACACACGGAAATCTGCACGAAATCGCTCCGCGATCCGAGAACGCGAAAAACACGTCCGAACACTTGAACCGAAAAATTTAAACCCTTTGCCGTGTGATAGATCAAACTTGATTTCTGAGTTTACTGACCAACGAACCTGACTTTTACCTCTCGAACCTGGACTCGCTCTCTGCTCTCGCTCATTGCTCTCCAACTCACTGCACTATGGGGGAAAGGTGCGGTCAAAAGTCAATTCGAAAATTCATCTCTCAAAGTCGAAAGAGTGATAAAAATGGCTCTTTAAAACCAACTTTTATCAGCTACTTTAACGCGATCATTAGCACAGTTTTGCAACGGTAATGTAGATCATTCGAAAGATAATTAATACTTCTTTCATATGAAATAATAAAACGTTTACGATTGGCATTGCCAGTATATTTTCATCGGGAATTAGTATAGACAACTAAGAACAAATACAGTTTTTCAACTTTGGTAATACAGCAAAAAATGTTTCGCGATGTTCTGCTTAAACGAGACATTACAATTAAAGTTTGGACAATTTTAAACATTTTCTGTAAGTATTAGAAAACAATTCCTGATGCGTGAGGAGACGCCTGGTCTTTTGTAGTATATGAAATGGCTGCCATAGATAACTTATCTATTTTAGGCTAATATGGCTAAAACCTCAGATTTTAAATTTGACTTATAACCACACCTTTTCCCCATAGTGCACTGGTGAGAAAACGCTCTCTCTGGCCTGTGGTTTTGCTTTCCTTCTCACTCTATCTCTCTCTCTCTCCCTGTTGCTTTCTCTCGATCTCTTCTGACGATCATTTCCATGGAATGTTTGTCTGGATGGATTTTGCACAATATTGAACGCAGAACGGATAGCTTATTACGTTTTTTTTCCATCCCCCCGAAGTCCGGCCAAACCGACACATCCTTGCTAATGGGTGTGTGAAGCGATGACGATCAACACCTAAATCGGGGGATGAAAAATAACCCCGAACCACGAGAGGAGAGAAAAATGGCTCCAACACACAGAACCGATCCCGTGTTCCCGCCGATCGGCGCGCGATCAATCTTCCAAATTGAAGAAAGACATTTTAATACGGTGCCAGCAAACGAGGTTGCGCAGCATCCCGCCAGTTCTTCATTCCGCTTCACTCGGGAGCCAAGCACCCCCCACCCACCAACCACCGAACGGCCATCAATCTAATCGATCGTGGCCCGGCGAAGGCTGCTGCTGCTGAGAAATGAGCTGCTTAAGATTCTGAGCAGAGGCCGCAGCCGGGCCGAGCCGGGCCGAGCCGGGCCGAGCCGGGCCGAGCCGGGCCGAGAAATTCAACATCCACAGACACAGGCTCGGACAGTGGATCGACACAACAAACTTGTTGGCCGAAGGAGGGCCCGCACACACATGGCCGCGGATGCCGTCCGGAGGGACGGACGGAACGGCAACGAAAGCGTGTTTTGGGTCGATCATTATCGGGAACCGTGCGTGCGCGCCATTACATCTTCTTGGGAGCGCGAGTGATACGAGAAACAAAACAGAGAAAGCAGACAAACCAATTTATACACGTTGCTGCCGCCGTTGAAAGCAGTTAATTGTTAAAGATCCTCTCAACGCCCGGCATTATGCAAACTGGGATCGCCCGGCTCGGAAACTGGAATCATCTTTTCCTCGAAGTACGGAGCCGCCTGGGTGTCTTTTGCCAGCCTGAAGATCATCTTGCAGCATAACCGCCGGACCGAGAATAGGACCAAGCCGCGACCGACCGGAGGCCGGTGAATGGAAATTCGGTGTTCGCTCGGCCCGCGGCCCCATTTCCCGGCACCGTGCCGGATTTGCAAACGGCTCCCCGGGGCACCCGGCGGCCCAACCGAAAACGGTGGAGTCACGGATCGAGTCACGAGCGAGAGGAGTTTTCTCGCTCGTTTAGACTGTTATTATTTCCGTGTTTCATTTTTCTTTTTTCAAACTTCATCTTCTTATGCTTTATGCTCCTGTGTTCCCACAGCAAGAAACCGAAACATGTTGCCGGCCCGCCGATGACTCGATCGTTTTCCGCTGCGTGTACTTCGCTTTATTAACGAGCCTCTCGGAGTATCGGGACCGGGAGAGGGATCCCTGTGGGGGGGCCCTGGGGGGCCGGGAAGCAATCCAACTCATAAAACATCCACACACCCGACTGCGAACAGTGGGTTTGTGTTAGTGAACGCGCATCGGTGGTGGTGGGTTAATGAGGATCGGAACCGGTGAAGAAGAGGGACAGAGGGAAACGAACGAATAATGAAGGCCCCCAAAAGTTATGCTGCGGCTGCTAGGCTACGCGACGAGCGCATGATGCGCCTCGTTATCAGTTTTCTCACTTTCTACAAGCCCGTCCGCGGCCAGTGAGCTGAAGCTTTCGGGCTTTCCCGGGATTCTTTCCCGCCGCAAGATCGCCCCCCAAACGAGCGGGTGAAGGAGCATGTTGTATTTCTTATCTTGTTGAAGCTGTTGAAGTCCTGCTCTCGGGACGTGTTAAATGGCGCTGGCGCGAGGGAACGGAAACGCGCGCCCCATCGAGCCCGGCGTAATGGTAGGTTGTGTGGAGCGATGTTTGGAGTTTGGACTTGTGGCTCTCGCTGGGCGGTAATTAAAAGTTTTACTGTTTTTGGTCCGTTTTTTATTGATCTTTTATCTACCGCAACACAGTGTGGAGGGAAAACGCTCATTAAGATATGGGCTCTCCCTTCGGTGCGACAACTTACTCAGCATTCAAATATTATGAGAGCACAGACCCCGGTTTTAGGACCCCCAATCGGGCGAGTTGGCCATTTGGAATGTAGTTATGGTTTGATTTAAACCAGTGAGCCGTCCCAGTCCACATCACCTCGAGACGATCGTATAACAAGTTTCGGACTGCATCCTAGCGTTCTCGCAGAGTGGTTATCCCGCACAGCCATGGGCATACAGGCCCATTGGGGCCACAAGCATAAGTGCAAAAAGTTCACCCTTCGTCGGCCGACAGGTACCATTTAGTCAAGAAATATTGGAGCATGCGGACAATCCAGATTATAGGGCCCCGTGCTCGGTGCACGAGGGTGCGAACGATGCGCGGCCCGGCACGATGCGTCCAAAATGCGTTACAGTGCCGTGCCGTGGCTGTATGTCCAAACAGGACTCGGGTTACAAACTTCAAACACAAAGAGGCTCATTTATTGACCTTGCCGTACCACTGTACCATTCTCGGGTTGTTTGCATCTGTTTTCTTTTTTTTACGAAAGTCCCTACGGCACATGGCCCTGTACTGATGCTGGATCGGAGTCTGCCGTGCCACTTGCCGGATCCTCATTCCCTTCGGGGGGCTCCGTATCGGCGAGTCAGGCGCCAAAGCGCCCTTACCTCGTGTGCGCAACTGGGCGTTAAGTTTGCGCCAAGTTATGCTCCGAAAGGGCACACTGACAGGATCGCACTGACTGCGCTGCACATATCTGGTGGTACTCGTTAATCAAAGCACCGGGCATGCTGTTGTTCCCGCGGGTTCTTCTTCTTCAGCACCTTTTCAGCGCCCGAACCGCCACAGCTCGTTATTGCGTTGTGCGCTTTTGCGTTACGCCCCTGCGCGCCCGGTTGGTACATCGTTTTGTGTAAAACCATGAAATGGCCAGGTTTTTTGCTTCCTTTATATCTCCAATCGACGAAGAAGAAGAAGAAGAAGAAGAAGGGAAAACGAAGCAGTTGTGAATCCGCAAGCCTCCGCTGCCGGTTCTTCACCGTTTCCATGTAATAATCCCACGTCATTCCGCTCAGATGTTTCCCGGTGTGGTTCCGATCGTACGGGGCTCATTAGCAGCACCAACGCCCCCCCTACAGCAGGGAGGAAGCATAAGTTTTAGTTGCAAAATTGGAATCCCATTACGCGCCCCGGCCACTCCGGGCCGGGCCGCGGGCCTAGAACAACATTCCTACGCGCTGTGTCTGTCTGCGTGTTTTACTGCTCCGCTTCGTGTACAATTAAGCAAAAACACTATAATGCTGATGTTTATTTATGGTGCACGGGGGTCTTGTCGGTTTGTCTATTTGTTTTACAGCTACCGAGGCGTAGTACCGATCGGGTTTATTTATTCCGTTTTTTGTTTGATAACACATCCGGGGCGTTCTTATTTTTTTCGAGAAGCATTCTCCCTGCATTTAGTTGCAGAGAAAAAATAGTACTCATCAGTTCGCGCGCTAATGATTCACTGACCAAGAACACATGTCCATAATTCTCTTCGTAAGGTTCAATAAAAGCCACCGGATGGCGTGCCTTGTTGGGCCCTCGGTTTAGCTCAAGGCAGAGGTTCAAATAACGTTTTTTTGGTTTCATTACTTTGCTCGAGTGCTAAAGACATTGTCCCGTACGGTACGCGCTGGGCCAATAGACCAACTCTTCCAAGTTCGTCTGGCTCGCGCAAGAAGTCGTGCTTTTTGCCTCTTATTCCACGCACTCGATCCGTTGAGGGTTCTCTCTTTAAATCAGCGCCCCGCTTTAAAAGGGGCCATGTTCTCCGCCCGTCCGTTTCTAACGTGTTCGCACCGTGTTGCCTTCCCGTGACCCAACGCTGGTGGTGGCTGTGAAACGCTTACGCAAAACTTTACGCCAACGGGGAGATTGGGGAAGTTTACATTTCTCTCTTACGCGCGGGCCTCCCCGAATCGAGTTCCTCGCTTGATGCTGCACCGAAGTCTCCGACGCTCGGACACAGACTCCGCGCTCGTTTGCATGTCCACCCTGTTCCTTTTTTTCCCTCTCCACGTGTTTGTGTGTGGCTTGTTCTTCGGCGAGCAACATGAAAATATCGTTAATCACCTTGACGCGGTAGATATTTCAACAATGTTGCCGCTTCGTTCCCGGTACCGGGGAATGCACCGCGCGATGCAACTCCCTGTTTCCCTCTCCCCGTGGACTGGCGAAAAGTGGACATTAACCACGGAACGCTGTTGCTGGGGCCCGGGAGTCATAAATAAGAATGAAGACGCCAACGTTGTTCTCGGTGTCGTAATTTTTGGCATTTTCGCCTAACCTGCGGTCGGTCGGTGGTATGCGCCGGACAGTCAAACGAATACGAAAAAAATAAGCTTACATTATGATAGACCAGGCAGGGTCGAAGAAAATTAATGCTGGCCTTTGGGGTGGCTCTTCCGTCGGACGATGGAATTGGTTTAATTGTACACAATTTCTCGTCACCTCGTCACCAGAGAACGAAGGTCATTGTGATGCGGAAGTGTGTTTATTGCGTATTGAAAATCATCATTCAAAAGGTGGCCAGCGACCCAGCCCGCCCCAGGACCCCTCCGATGTTTCAACCTGTAATTTGCAGCCCATTTAGGCGGGATCTGCTACAGGACGGTCGCTGCTTACACGATCCCTACATGGCCCCGGTGTGGCCGTTTAATTAGCTCTCGACCGGTCACGCTTTCGGCAGCGTAATCACTATTTTCCTATACAAACACCGTCGCCTTTCTTTTAATGGCGGCGTTCCCTGGCAGCGTGTAATTGAGACATAAAAATCGTTTAATATGAGGTGAAAAAGGGTTTCGGAACTGCCTGGCGGCGGCGAGCGGCCAGCCAGCCAGTGTGTTTGACACCTCGTCCGGACACCGAAGAAAAGGGTCCCGGAAAGGGGTGCAGGCACTGAGGGCGCACGCCGCATACTTGCCAATTAGTGGAGCACTGTTTACGATCTTCCGAGAAAGAGCGATGAAATCATGAAAGTGCGCCACCAACAATTACTTTACGCCGAGGCGGAAAGGAAGGCGGAACATGATTCTGGCGGCGTCTGGCGGTGGTGCGCATGTGTGGCCTCAGCCCGGCACTCTGCACGTAGCGTTTCGTCCTAGTAACCATTGGCTCCGTCTGTTTGCGTGCGCTTAGCAACGGCAAAAGTCAGCACGTTGGCAGCTGTTTACGACAGAAACGTCATTTGAAACTTTCATTAAATGCGTGTAGCAAGTAAAGTAATAATCCGTTGTTCAAAGTATAAGGAACGCCGCAGAACGAGCCATGTTTCGCAACGAGTATAATTTGGCGATGGAGCGCGACCAGGGCAGCATTTCGTCCGTGTCGTCCTTCCAGGTGGACGATCTGATGGAAAAGCTGAAGCTTCTGAACTACGAACGTTTGCTGCTGCGCGAGATGAAGATGAAGCAGATCAATCGGTACTACTTTCTGCGCTCGTTCAACCCGGGCGAGCAGTTCTTCATGTTCACCTCGATCTGCGCCTGGTTGATACGCAAGATCGGTAAAACCTTCGACCAGCCGCAGGAGTTTGACGATCCCAACATTGTCATCTCGCGCATCATCCGGGTGCTCCAGGAGATGGTAGGTTGGCACTCGCGGGGTCAATACGGATTGCTACCGCACAACTAACGGGGGGTTTACTTTCGAACAGGATGTTCCGACCGACTTCCAGACGAACCGACTGATTCTAGGGGCCGGACCGATCTGCGTGTACATTATGGACTGCCTGGCCACGCAGGCGCTCAAGCTGACCAAGTTCCAAATCAAACGCCCCGAGTGCCGCAAGGAGGACGATCCGATGGTCGATCTGATCGAGAACGATTCCGAGATCATCCTGGAGAAGGTGGAAGAGGAGCAGATGGCGGGCATCAGTGACGAGAGCGAGGACGAACGGAACGGGTTGTTCGATCTGAGCTTCACGGACCAGCGGTCCCAGAATCGGCGGGCTGCGGCGGCTGCTAAAAAGGGCGACGAGTACAAGGTGGACTCACTGTCGGACAGTGAGGCCTGGCGGTTGGAGCTGGAACGGGTACTGCCCCAGCTGAAGGTCGTAGTGAAGACGGACCCTCGCGACTGGCGAGCGCACCTCGAGCAGATGCGAACTCTGCGGAACAACATCGACACGGTAGCAGACAGCAGCGCCATCGATCGCATAATTGTTCTAAAATGACTCCATTTGCCAACAGGCCACCGCAGAAACGGATAGCCAGCTGAAGAAGTTACAAACGGACATTGGCTACGTGATGGAGAAGATCGAGAGCCGCGAGAAGCACCTGAACAACGATCTTAAGGATAAGGATCTGATCGTGCAGTACAAAGAGGTGCTGATCGAGCACAACCAAGTAAGCGCCCAGATGAAGCAGTGCGAACAGGAGAAGGCGAACAACGAGCAGGAACTGGCCAAGATTACCAATGAGCTGGAGAACGTCAAGATACAGATGGAGCAGCGAGGCAACTCAATGACCGATGGCAGTAAGTGTCCCGGTCTGGCGGTGTCTTCCGAGGTGTTCTATTCTTTTACGCGGAATTCCCCATTTTCTAGGTCCCCTGATCAACATCAAGAAAGCGATCTTTCGCATCAAAGAGGAAATAAGCGAGATGGACATCAAGATTGGCGTGATGGAACACTCGCTCAACACGGAAATCATCAAACAGAGCGCACAGTACGCGGAGCTCGACTCTCTCGTGATGGCTGCCCACTAAAAAAAACAAAGATTTTCAAAATATTCCCGCGTAACACACAAAAACACACACGCGGCTGAAAGCTGTTCGCCGCTCCCTTGCCGATCTGCGAAATAAACCTAAAACATAATTTGCTTCCCTTGCCGCACGAAACGAGCCATAAATATGCATTCTGGAACAAGATTGTTTGTTTAAGCTGTCTTCTCTCCCGCCAACCCGGCATAAAGAAAAACATATTCCGCTCAACACACAACCCGGGCAAAGTGGACTCTGCCAGCATCTTATGCTCCGCTTCGCGGAGGTTCGTAGCTTGTTGGAGGCGAAAGAATTCGCTTACCCGTTCGCCACCCTGCGTACTAACGAAGCGGGGCAGCCAGGTCTCAGCCAGAACCGAAGCAGATGCGATCAAGCAAAACCCCTAATCATCATGTTTACATAAAATGGGGACCCTCGAACGGCTCCGTCCTGCCGGTTGAGCACCGGTGCCGGGAAATTATAGGCATTGGGCCGGCAACGGTGCACGGACAGCGCGTCGTTGCAGGACGACGATCGTGATCTTGTTAGAAGATACAATTATAGATGGTCCTCCGTTTTTTTGTCTTCTCCGCTGTGCTCTCCCCAACGGTCCTCACGAACGCGATCACGCGATCCGAAACACGGTGATCGGCCGCTCGTTTGTACATCACCGGCAAGCGACGTCCCCGTTTATCTCCCCGGTACGGTGTTGCTTGAAAATGTAATTACTCGTGCGATTTCGGCGAAAAAGGAGTTCATGTTCGTCGGAAAGCAACGCAAAGATGCTGCTGATAAGGAAGAAAACCAAGGGAAATATAAACTTTCATTGAATCGGTTTTATTTATCTACTAATCTGTTTTGTTCGTTTGTTCTCTTCACTCGTGTAGCTCGTATCACGTCCACTAGTTTGTAGTAGCAGCAGCTGTTTGTGTGTGTTGTCTATGAACAATAGTAATAAACAATAGGAGTAATAGTAGCGATGCATAAATTCTAGCGAACCTACTAACCTACGTGTGGCTGTACATTTTTTGTCCCCCCAAAAACTTTTACAGGACTTTTACAGGACAACCCTGCAGCGCTTTTGCTTTTGAAACTCACTCGCACCGCAAAAGATTGACACAGTGTTGAGTGGCTGCGGAACTGCTGTGTAAGGAGTTTTGTGTTTCCTTCTGTCATCAACACCACTACTGTATTAAAGTTTCGTTTTTACTGAAGTAGAAAATGTACACAACATTGTCGACCGTTTCCTAAACGTTAAACGCGGACTTAACCCCTAGTGCGTTTGCCTCACAATCTTTCCATTCGAATGCCTATTCGAATTCCTGTTCAGCTCTCGTCAAACGGTGTTCCAACACCGCATCAAGTCGCTCCTTCCAGTTCCTTTTAGTTCCCGCTTACATTAGAATTCTTACCTGTGCCTTATCACCAGTTTCCGTGTTCTACGAATGATTCTTGCGCTTGCGTTTCACTTTGCATCTCATTTCAGGTCCCCTGCAGCCAGTGGTTATCATAAGCGTATCCTTTGTAGTTGGTTTTATTTCTAGGTCTGTTTCGCTTAACGCTAATTCGAAGTAAATTTTGTTTAATCAATGCGATTTCTTTTTCTATTCTGCATTCTATCATATTGAATTTCTTTAATTGTTCCAAGCAGATAATAACTAAGCCTTCCGCCATGTGGCTGTTTCAAACGTTACGTACAATATTTATAAATGAGAGTCAACACTCCGCCATTAGCCGACCCGTCGACGGTGCTGAATGTGTGTGCTTGAAGAAGTAATTGAATGAATGTATGACATCGTTTGCGCAAATAATGTGTGGACTACGTCGCGGAATAGTACTTTGTGAAAATGGAATCCCTTTCCCAGTTCAATTCAGTGAAGGACAGCATCCAAAAAAGGGGCTAAATGACTTTGTAACTTCCGATCGGATTTGCGGATGGTTTGGCAATCGACTGTCTGCATATAGTGCCATTAAGTGCGCTGATGTAGCAGGATAGAAAGCTACGATTCCGAGGAACTTCGATTCCTTATAGCTGCCAATGTGCATTCAATTGTGGAACTGCGATAGTGTAATAAATTCTATGAAAAGCTAACCGTCAACAACAAGCATTAAATGACATAATTTAAACGAATTTAGTAGTGTAGCTGCTCTAGGTTGATAACTTTAACATATTCAGTGTTCCTGACAGGTGCAAAGATTTACTGAATCAGGAAGCCCTATAAAATGGTCGTCGAAAAGGTGGCCATTTACAAGTAATTAACCCCCGATAAGTTGATAGTAAATTTAAACTAACGCGTTCTACGAAATGCTTTAGACATCCAATGCAAAAACGGAATAAAATCATACTTTCAACAGGATTTTTGAAAATACGGCTACGCCTTGCCTTGTGAACAGAATGAGTAAGTATTACACAAACTTGGCTACTGGACCACTAGAGTGCCAACGTCCGATTACAGGTAAGCATTATTAAAAGACGCATTGGGTTTATGCTAGCTTTAGTTCCTCGAACAGGCCGATACGATACAGCTTTTTAATTTGAATGGAAAGTAGAATACAGCAAACAAATGATCGAAGAACAGAAATGAACGAACGTATTGCTCGCGACGCCGTTTTGCCAAGCTGCCCACAACTGCAAACTGCAATCGGTTGGAATTTTTAGCAAATTAGTACGTTAGAGCTCCACACAGAAACAGGCGCAGGGACGCACACTCTCGCAAAAGCACACTCTCTTGTTGCCGCCGATCAATCGATCGTCAGATGGTGGCGAAAACAGTTAAAATTATCTCAGTCTAGCGAAGGGCAGCGCACGTGAACACGTGGGTTTGTGCCATGTCCTCCCGTGACCCTTTTTTGGCAGTCGGCGTTCGTGTCGGCGCGACAGATCGACCCCCTCACCCCGCGGCGTAGAAGAGGCGTGTCTACGGTTCGCTGCTGCTGGCCGTACTCGTCGTCGTCGTCGGCAGCGGAGCCGCCGCACTGTCACTATCGTCCTGATCGTTCGCTTCCAGCGACCGATACTCGGAGTCGGCCGAATCACTGACATCGTCCGCGATCGTCGGCGGATTGTTAGTAGCGTAAAGCAGATGGTGGTTCTGTGGGTGATCCGCCACACAGTCACCACCGCTCAGTTCCGAGGCGCTCATCGAGTCGGTACCCATCGATGCCGCCAATCCGGTGCGAATGGTGACGATGGAGGTGTCAGTAGCGCTTGTGTAGCATGACAGAATGACCTGTGGTGGAGATGTTACCGAGGGAGAGATAGAGAGATAAAGAGCGAATGCTGTGGCATATGATGGCTGGCACTAGTGTTGTTGTCCGGGTCTATTAGTTTACAAAGCCGTAAACAGGGCTTTGTGGTGTTTTTCGTGGTTTTATGCTGTTCGTATGAAGATGTGATGAATGATGTCGATAATCTTAGATATGATATTTACAACGCAGCGATCGATCTCCGAACAACGCCACGGCGAAGATGCACCTGAGATGCGGAGAAGATGAAATTCAAAGCGACTAAGAGGAACAGAGAAGGTCTTCTAGAAGAACAAATTGAAAGCAGTGCGAGATTGATGGTCACAATACAAATCTCAGATATTGGCACATTCACGAATGCCAAAGAAACGGACTAATCTACAGCTAATGGGTCAAAAACAATCAGGAAAGCCAAACATCGTTCCAGTTCGGGTGCAGAACATTGTGATTTTAGAAAGAAATGTAATGTTTTTAGAATAATTTCATTGTTTTTTATTTAAACTACCTTGTTATCCGTTCAGTATCCTTTCGGATTTAAGCACTGCTCAACACGGCCCGTCCTACGCTTCTGTTCGCTTTTTCGTTCCTTTTCTAAATCAAAAACTTCACTCGGTTCCGCTCCCGCTGGTCCGGCCACGCGTGTGGTCCCCCAAATAACCGTGAGTCACCTGCAACTACGCGATATGCACCGCACACGGCAGCACAGTAGTGTTCACTTTTTGATTCATTTTGCGTCTGCACCCCACAGCCCTGTGTCCTGTGTCACCTCCTGATCACCTGAGAGAAATCAAATGAAAGCTGCGCGTGTTTGTAAAATGGTTGGTTTCCTTTTCTTTTGTTTTCGGTCGAAACAATTCGGTACGCTACTATCACCCTATCACACCCTATCATCGAACAACACCACCTAAATATGCATCATCACGTGTTCCCACATCATTATCATCATCATCATGCTTATCCTTCTTCATTCCTCGTCGCCGTTGAGAAGTAGAAAAGCTTTAAGCAGCATCAACTGGAGAGAACCGAAGGAGGATCATCGTCAGTGAGTATTAAACCATTTGGAGTCAAGCAATGGGCCGCGATAGTAAGCAGCAGCCCAGGGAGCCCTAAAGTGAAATGTTTTAGCACTGTTTGGTGTTGTGAGGGAAAGCGATCGAACTTAAATAGCGTGCACAGAACCACAGCCATGCTGGAGTTTGCAAAGTGTTCGGCTACGTGAGCACCAAAAGCCAAGCAGGTAAACTACGAATTTAAAACAAAATTCTAATAAAAATCGGAACAAATAAAAATTAATTGAAAGAGCGAACACATTTAGGCACTAGAACGGTTTCTAGCAAAACAATATACAGTTAATGATTTGGGATGAACTTAAATATGTAGAGCATTTAGCATTTCGAGCATGTTGCAGTCCTTATTATAGTGCGATAAGCTAGGAATTGTAAGAGGAGATGATTGCAAAACATTAAAACAGAAAATGTGAAGTTCAAAGTTCGAAGATCGTACTTTTTCCAACGAAACCTAAGAAAAGTGACCATCTACGTCTTACATCACTGGCACATTTACAATAAAGCATAATGTGGAAGAAATCCGATTTCCGAACGTAGTGTGACATGAAAAGAAAATGCTTTGGATGATGATGATAATGATGCGTGATGATGAATGTGGCCGTGGGATGAGAACGATAGTGGCGATGCACGCGCCTTCACTTGACACTAGGGCCGAAAAGTGTAATATGCCGTGTTCGTGGCCCTTGTGTTTCCCAATGCTAAAAATCGGAGCAAAATGTTACATGGATGAAATGAATCGGACTTAGACTGGCCACGGCGGCCGGGCGAGTAAGCGTGGACGAAATATGAGTGATGGTTACGAGTGGTTACACGCATCTGGCACCCTCTTCCGTCTTCTAAACAGGTCACTCATCCCGAGCAGAACCGAACCGACAGTGCTGGGAGTGTGACAAGAAACGAAAAGGGACGAAACGAAACACTATCACAAATAGAAATTTACCGTCGCACTGCCGCCACCGCCACCGCTTTCTTCGGCCACCAGCTCCTCGCCATCGTCGACCAGCCGGTCCGGGTCTTCCTCTTCGCAGACGCTCTGATAGCGAATGCGATCGATACTTCCGTCGGACCCGATCACCGGCGGAATGTCGTCCTCGTCCGTGATGCTGACGTTGCGCTCCCGGTAGCTGCTGCGCTGCTGGTCCACCACACCGGAATCGATCATATCGCGGCTGGATCCTGTCGGTGATTTGCTTCCTTCGCCAGCCGGCGACCCAGGCGATCTGATCTTCATCGATGGTGGTACTTCCGTTTGTGCGAATGAATCAATCAGTCGAATGGCATAGCTACTGGGCGTAGTGGTCGAGGCCGTAGTAACACGCGTACCGTCGGTACCACTACTCTCGTTCACCTGAATCGTGACGGTGGCGGGTGGCGCACGAGGATCCTCCGCGTTGACTACAACGCCGCCACTGCTACCGGAGCTACTTTTACTCGACGATGAACGGCCACCTACAAGGTACAGAACAGTGGCGAAGTGACCGCGTTAAAAAGTGGTTTCAACTGACTATCACCACACGCAAGGAGCGCAACAAACCTTTGCCTTTCCTCTGCAGACTGATCGGTTTCAGCTTGATGCGGTAGAACTGGGTACCCCGCGCTACCCGATACCGGTTGTCGTCCCGCCGGGCATGGCAGAACTCCTTGTACACCACGGTCCCGATGCCAAACGAGACCATCGGGATTACACCCGGTACCAGTGGCTGAAGGTTTAGCTCCTCGTAGCTACTTTCGTGTACGAAGAAGAGAAACTTGGAATCCTGCAAAAGACCCAGCAACCATTCATTAGCGACTGTGAAAAGCAGATACGTGTCTAGTGATCGCAACGAACCTGCACTATCGTGTACTGCGTGTACGCCGGGTTAAAGACGAACGTCACGGTGTCACCTTCACTGCAACTCACCAACTGTGCCGCGTCCTTTCGCTGGTTCTCAAACTCACGGGCCAGCGATTGTCGCTCTTGGCGCAGGGCGTAAACCGTGTGCCGCTGGCAAACCAGTTCATCCGCCAGCTTCTGCCGCTCGGCTTCGACCGTTTCGAGCTGGTTGCGATAGTTGGTCTCGTTCAGGCTCAACTCCGGATCCGTCAGCGATTGGATCGTTTCCTTCATGCGCCGATTCTCACGCACCAACAGTGCCTCTTTCTCCCGCATTTCCTCAAGCTGCCGGTCCTTTTCCTCCAGGATGCGCTTGTACACATCCTGACTGCCACTACCGGTCGGTGTAGTTCCGGGGGAACCACCACCGCTGCCAGTGTACGAACGATGCAACCGATTTCCAGCAGCTCCGCTGCCGCCGGCAGCGATCGCATTGCTCTCCCACCGTTGACGTTCTTCCTCGACCGCCGCCTTGATTTTATTTTTCAATGTCTGGTCAAACTCTTCCCGCGCTTGGCCCAGTATTTGTACGTGCAGCGCCAAATCGATCGTGTCCGGCTTCTCGATTTTTTCGAGGCTCGTATCAGACGGTGACTTGTCGACGCTTGCCATCAGCTTGTACCGACCGCGCAGCGTTTCGATGTCCGTACGGTGCCGATGCTCGAGCTGTTCGACCGCTTCCTCGATCGCCCGCTTCCGGTCCACGGCAGCCTCGGCCAGCTGGCTCTCCAGGCGATCAATCACCCCGCGCATCTCACTAATCTGGTCACTCAACTGGCGCTTCTCTTGCTCGTAGCTGGCCACCGTCGCAATGTGACTCGCCTTCATTGTGCTGTTGTCCGCCCGAAGCGACTGCACTTCGTCGTCCTTCTGGTGGATGCTTTTACGCAGATCGTTCATCTCTAGCTCGTGATCGACCGTTAGCTGCTGGATCGTTTCTCGCTCGCGGTTACGCGCCAACGCCTGCATATCGGTCCACGCCCGGTTGATGGCACCCAGCTGCGCCTGGAACTGGGCGCGATTCGTGTCGGATTCGGTTCGCACACTCGTCAGCTGCTCGCGCAACACACTGATCGATTGCTGCGTCAGCTCGTGGACACTTCCCAGCAACCCCTTCAGCCGTTCCACCTCGAGCCGCGTGCTGCCAAGGTTGTCCTGCAAGCAGCCGGAGAGTAATAGCGTCAGTTAGAAACCGTCGGAACGGCTGTGAGGATCGAACACTGATGTGGATTGTTTGAAAAAGTCGTCCAGAAGTCGAGGTCGTCGTGTGATCGTTAACGGTGAATGGTCGTCCATTTGCACTAAGCAATGTCTTTCGATTTAGTCTTCGTGGTCGTCCAGAAACAAATGAATAAATAATCACAAACATCATCTAAATCATACCCTCTAAATGAACGAAAAGGCCTAACTTCATCATTTAAACAGATGAAACAGTTGATTCTCTATGAAATCAGAGCAAATAAAAATGCTACCCTTCTTTGCCAAATAAAAATCATTCAATTAGTTTAGTTTTACATGTTCTTTGGCTTCACGGCATGAATTTTATACTACTTCAGGATCCGATCTATTGACTACTTTAAAACAGCGCCAAGCAAATTCGTCCAGTTCTGCCTGTACCCTAAAATGAACAGAACCGTAAAGCAACGAATCCAACAAACGGCAACAAAATAAAGGTGCAGCAAAATTGTCAAACAAACACACGAACTAGCTTCGATACTATGGAAAAGAACACACCGTAAATCCTAAGAAAGTAGAACAAAAATCGAACAGTACATCCGTTAAGACGTTCGTGCGTGCCCTAGAGAACTTTGTTTGGCGCTTCTTTCTTATCTTCTATACCTGCAGCAGCAAAATGATGGTTCCCTCATCATAACTGCCACGGCCACTGACCAGACAGTCGCGAACTGTTTGACGCACTTCCAGCTGCGGATGCTGCAGTTGAGGATGCTGCTGCTGAAGCTGGCGCTGGTAAACCCGCTCAACGCTGGTCGCACTTGATGGTAGCGATTCGTCGATGTAGAACTCACTATTGATAAATTCCCCTTCGTCACCCGGTGACTTCATTGGGTGGCGGCCACTGCTGCTGCTACCGACGGTGGTCAACAGTGACGCAAAAGTGGAACCCACTGCTCCCGTCACGTTGTCCACCACCAGCAGCTCCTGGGAGCTGGAGCGATCCGAAAACGAGGAAGTGCGCGTCGAGCAGGAACCGAGTGGCGGCGGATGTCCTGCTTTGCGTACTTTCCGGTCAACCGTCCGGCGACCGTCATTGGCATTGAATTCCTGCTCGCCGCTCTCCACGGAACCGTTCTCAGGCCCTGTTCCGGTTTCGCTAGCAGCGCTTTTTACACTTGTCATCGTCTTCGTCGTCGTTGTCGTCGTTAAAATGTTAGTACTGCAGCTACTGGCAGCGTTACTAGCTGTAGTCGCTGTGAGAGTAGTGTTAGTGGTAGGAATTGTGTCGTTATAGCGCACCTCTGTCAGTGTTTCCGCGCACACCTTCTCGACCGTTTCCGTCGACGTCGACACACTGCAGGTGGCGACCGGTAGGCTCCGCTCGGCGTGCTCGTCGTCGCCGCCACCGACTTGTGTCGCTTCGTCGTGCCGTTCGGTGCTTTGGTCGTGCACCTTCTCGAACTCATCCGTGTCGGTTTCCGATTCGGCACCAACCTGAACCCTGGGATCGGGAAGAGTGACAAGACACTGTAGAATCTGCCCAGGATCCACTACCACATCGCACAGCCACACAAACCACTTACTTTTCACTACTTTGCCGCGCTGGATCCTGGGAGTCATTGCTTTTGCTCGCTCCAGAACCGGAAGTGTCGTCCTTGTTGGTGCTGTTGGTGCTGTTCTGCTGTTGCTGCGCATTTTGCTGCTGCTCTACCGATCGTGTTTGAAAGAAATCTATCACAGAAGCTATATTCGGTAGCGGAATTTGTTCCGTCAGCTCAGGCAGAAAGCGAGACAGCTCCTCGAGATCTGCGGAATCAAAAACAGATTTGCTTGTTAGCGGGGGACAGTACACCTCTCCGTAGGGTCACTAGCAGCGTTTACCCTGCTTATCCAAAGCTGGTAGACTAGAATCGAACACCGACGGGGCCTGGATGGCGTAGGACGGTGGCAAATCGCTCATTCCGGGGAACAGGCTGCTGAGGAAGTGGCCCTCGAACTGCGCAGTAAACTCCTGCCGACGCATGACCTCCTCGTTGTGTATCGTCATCAGGCGGCACGCCAAATCGGAAGCCCACTGGAGGAAAAGGTTGCACACCTGTATTAACGCGAGCCAGCCCGCAGCAGCAGTTTCACCTTCCACTTACCCTTAGAAAAGAGCTGGAAAACATTCGACGCCGAACGACTTCGGTGACGGCGCTTACGTACATGCACGGTGCCATGTGGATCTGCTCGATGATGCTGAGGTGCTTCTGGAGCCGCTTCAGCGACGTCCGATAGAACAGCATATAGTTGTCATGCTCACTCACCTTCGTTTCCACACTTATAATGTACCTGGAACGTAGGAAAAAGAATGGGCCACGATCAAGAGTTGCCCTGCCTTGCGCCACCGTCGCAGCACTTACGCTAATCTCTTCGTTATATTATCACTCAGCTGATCCTTAGCCACGGTGCAGCGGCGACGATAATCGAACATCTTTTTGTGATTAT
>NC_071286.1:79117278-79121057 GCF_943735745.2 Anopheles bellator | reverse complement strand
GCCGAACCGTTGCCGTTGCTGCTTCCAGGACCTCCGCCGCCGCCGCCGCCGCTACTGCCACCGCCGCTTGACGAGGCCGTCGACGAGACGGACGACGAGGAGGACTTCTGGAAGACGGTCGCCTCGCCGTGGCCCTGCGACGGGGGGCTTCCGGCCTGCGAGTCGATCGAGGGGGCCGGGCTGAGGGTGACCGAGTTGGACGCGGCCATGAACTGCTGCAGGTGCGAGCTGTGGAAGAACGGGCTGTCGGGCGGGGCCAGGGCACTCCAGTTCGGGGTCGGCGGGTGGCTGTGGGGCGACAGCGGGTAGCGGCCGGTCGGCGTGACCGGGCTGCTCGGGAGGTGCCGGTGCAGGGTTTGCGCGTCGCGGATCAGCATCTGCAGCACGTTGTGGAGCACGTCGCCCGCGCCCGGGCTGCGCTCGGCGAGATCGTTCTTGGTCAGCACGCACAGCGCCTTGCCGTTCATCTGGAACAGGTCCAGGTCGAACTTGGGCAGGTCGAACTCGCGCTCGCAGAACCGCAGAAACACGACCACCTCGTCCCGGCCCCAGATGCGCGGGTCCGTGTTGAGCTGCGGCGGCAGCTGCGTCTTCAGGTCGGCCAGCGGGCTCGGCGGAGCGGGCGGGTAGCGCCACAGGAGCTCCGAGTTCCACAGCCCGAGCGGTGGCGGCGCATTCAGCGGCGACAGTGGGATCGGTAGCAGCTTCATGGCGGCGGCAAATGCGCTACTGGCCGGGGAGGATCGCTGGCTAAGATGGTGGTGCTGGTGAAGCGGGTGATGCTGTGGCTCCGGATGGTGATCCGAGCCGAGCACTGCCAGTTCCCGTCGTTCGCGAATTATGGCGAATTATGGCCGTGCCAGGCGATGACTACGACACGCTTCTGGGTTCCCGCAGGACTCGTCGGCAGGTTAGTATCTGCAAAGTGGAGAAGGTGGGACAGGTTAGTCTCATGAGGACACCGGCGACGCCGAGTACAACGACGGCTAGCTTCGGAGGCTTCGGAGCCAGCCACCAGAGGGCCGTAAATATGATCGCCCAGCATAATGACAGTCTCTCCCTCTCTCTCTCTCGCCAGGCAAAAGCCAGCCCTGCACAATTATATATGGAAGGGTCAAAAGGAGAAAACGATTGGGGCGCGGATCGCGGGCTGGCGGAGGCTTCTTAAGATGCTCAACATCCGCCTCCAGCCGTACGAAAGCCCCAACAACCCGGTGCGGGGGGGCTGTTACTGGGTGAGATTCTTCTCACATCCCTCTCCCGGCTCCGTCCCGTTCGTTCCGCTACGATTCCACCCATCACCCGAGCGGAGCCTGGGGCTTGCTGGCAAGCTGGCAAGAGAAATTGACGGCCAGAGCGCGCCCTCGTCCACAACGATGATGATGATGAAGAGGAGGAGAAGGATGCTGTGGCCAAGAACCCATCGCTCGCGGGGAGTCATCCATCCAGCGAAGGAAGCGGTCGGAAAGCGGTTGACCCAAGAGGCGCGCGGCCGGAGAATGTATTCAAATAACATCCGCTAGTTCAGGTTTTCAGCGGAAATTGATTTTTTTTCTCTTCCCTCTGTTGGAGGGATAAAAATATTTCTCTCTCTGCCGCTACGCTGCGTCTGCCTTCGCGTGTCTTCTTCCTTCGTTCGCTCGTTCGTTCTTTGTCCCGATCTCTGGCGGCGGGCCGAGATCTTGTTTCCTTTGGAAGAACAGCACCTCCGGGAGTCCGGGACACAGACCAGGGAGACGGAGAGAGAGAGAGATGGGAAGAGAGAAAAGGAGTAGTGCCGGCGATCGGTTCTCGCTTCAACCGACCCCGACAGAAGACGACGATGATGATGATGATGATGATGACGATGATCGTGTCTCTCGCTCGAAAGAGGTCGACCCCGAGAGGTCTAAGCACGTTGTGTTGTGTGTGCCTTTGGCTTCATCCCATTTCCTGTGTGTGTGTCCGTGTCCGTGGCTGTGCGCCCCCTTTTCCCGTTCTCCGTGGCCGTGCGTTCGCAGCAGCACTATCTTCCTCCCGTTAATTATTTTTCTCATCATTGCTTTTTAAACACAGCGCGACGTGACCGCGACGACACGAGAAGAAGTCGGGTGGGTGTCGGTGGTGCCCCCGCCCCGTGTTTGTGTTGGGTTGGCGGTAGGCGACCAGCAAGTGCAACGATCATCCTTCCCGGTGGGGTTTGAATCCGCGGTACGAGGATCAACAATTCTTGTCCCTAGCTCTTAGGTTCCGGAGTTTCAGAAAGTCGCGCCATTTGCTAAAATATCTTCAACCGTTTGTAACGTTTGTTGTGGCATTCAAATGGCGGACAGTCGTCGCAGTGAAAATCGACATCAAAATTTCCAATACGACACGCTTCTTTTGCCTGCGAGGATCGCAGATCACGATTCCCGGACGATTGAGTGCTGCTGGAAGAGGACTGCGGCAGGATACAAACAGAATGGCAAGTTGTTGATGGACCCAAACTCAACAGTCTTCAACGAAAAGAGAGAGGACGACAGTTCCGCAGCAAGTCGCGCTGTGTCATCGATCACCCCGTACGACGGGACGCATTGGAATTTCAAATTTAATTCGCCCCTTCCGGTCGCGTCGCGTTTGGGCTTTTTTGCGCAATACTTTCCAAAAACCACGTCCACGTCGCGCCACGTGCCCAAGATCCGAATATCTGGTCGCTTCGGTTCTTTTCCGGAAACACTCCTTCTCGGGTCGGATCGAGTTGGGAGACCCCCCCCCCGGGGCGTATTGCTCAAGCAGAACTGGGAAAATATTGATTCGATCCGATCCGATCCGGGGCTGGGTCCGAGATGTATTTGGTTTAACGGAAATAATAAACATCGGCGCCCGTCAACGGCCAACACAATCCACGCCCCAGCCCCCCCCCTGGACCTTCCCTTCCCGGGTGGCGGAGAGGAACAACAGAACTTAGCGCGTTCGCGCGCGCACAGGAAGAAGGTCTATTAATAAAAACCCGCGCCGCACAACACAACAAGTTCATCGCTCATAACCCTAGAGGGCCTCCCACCCGCCACCCTGTGTGTCCTTCCTCCGTGTGACGCGCAAGAAGATCGCGCAATCTTCGCGCGACCAACAATCGCAACAAGTGGAGAGCGGGGCCGAGGACCATTCGCCGTCGTTTCGCCGTTTTTCTTTCCCGCTGATTGCCCCATTCTTTGCCGCAAACACACGCGCACGCACGCACACCAGTTCCTTAGGGGGGCGATCGAGATGCACGCAGCCGCAGCGGGAGCAATCGCAGCACGGGAACCACGATCAGGAAGTGAGTATTAATGTTGATCTTCCTGCCCGAGAGCGGCCATCGCTGCCAATCTCAGTTCCTTTTCAGCGGACGCAGCAGACGCAACAGTTTCCCACACGCAACCGGTGGTGGGGCGGCGGGGCAGGTCATCAGGGTACGGGACGGCCGGGGCGAGCCTTCCACCTGACCTGATGTCATCCCCTCAAGTTGCTCCGCTCCCAACACAACAGAACGGAACGATGCAATGCAATCTTAGCCTGACCGACCCCTCGCCATCCGGTGGGTGACCGGGGGGTGGTGGTCAATGCTTTTGCCTCCCCCCCGGGCGGTTATGTTGCCTCCCCGCCCAAACCGGATGGAACGAAAGAAGGAGTTACAACGGCGAAGCAACGGATGCAGCGCGCGGCAGGATGATCATTGCTTGGCCCACGGTTTCTGCTCTGTTTCTCTCTCTCCCCCTCTTTCTCTCTCTCTCTCTCTCTCTCTCTCTCTCTCTCTCTCTCTCTCTCTCTCTCTCTCTCTC